>NC_084745.1:10552638-10715138 GCF_033978785.1 Entelurus aequoreus
TTAACAAAAAAAGGTGAAATAACTGAAAACATGTTTTATATTCTAGTTTCTTCAAAATAGCCACCCTTTGCTCTGATTACTGCTTTGCACACTCTTGGCATTCTCTCGATGAGCTTCAAGAGGTAGTCACCTGGAATGGTTTTCACTTCACAGGTGTGCTTGAACCTCATCGAGAGAATGCCAAGAGTATTATTTTATGATGATTTGTTATATTACAACATTTGCATAAACTTACATTCAACTTAGATGAAAAAAAGCATAAAAATAGTTGAACATAGATTTTAAAAAGTGTGAAAAAATGTTGTAATGCGAAAGGAGAGAGGCTCCAAATAAAATCCGTGTCAGGTGTTGCTGTGTGTAGATTGTAAACATGACGTGTGGGATTTAAAAAGATGAACTTCTATGGCTTCTTTTTCCAAGAAGACTTGGTTTGGCTATTAAACCTGGCATGTTGGTTGTAAACATAAATATATATGGTAAAGTTGATTCCTATGCTTTGTAGGTCCGGCGGTGGCGCCCTCACAACCTCCTGTCCTGTGCCAGCTGTGTATCCTCAACATGTTTGCTCGCCTGGCTTTCTTTTTTTTGTCTCCTCGAGCTTAACCCTCACCCCAGATTCGTCCTCCTGGAGCGTTTTCCAGCCTGACATCATCATCAGCGCCAGCGAAGGTGCCCGATAAACACGCACGTTAGACGCTGATGCCGCTGGTGTGCGATTGAGTGCGTTGTGTCGCCCCCCCCTCAGGTTACTTGTGGTACCTTCACGTGATGCTGTCGCCTACCGTCAACCTGCTGAGTGACAAGGGCAAACTGATGGACTTCCTGTTGCGCCGCAGGGACTGCAAGATGGTCATCCTGTCCGTCTGCTCTCAGCGTACGGTTGTTGCCGCTTGGTTATCATGGAAACAGATTGGCGTAGGCTATCGAGCTAATGCTAATGTGTGTGGCCAGTTCTGGACGGTGAGCAGAAGGGGAGTCTTCCCGTGGTGGCGACCGTCTTTGACAAGCTCAATCGGGTGTACAAGGACTTCCTGGAGGCGGAGCAGAGCTACACTGTGGTGAGTGATGTCATCAGAGGGGCAGGCAAGTGGCGGCACGGTGTCGATTATTTGTCCTCACTCGCAGGCGATGGAGTCGGGTCCGGCGAGAGGCAGCGCCGCTCAGAAGCGCCCGATTAGAACTCAGGCAGTCATCGACCAGTCAGACATGTACACGCACGTCTTGTCTGCCTTTACGGAGAGGAAGGTAAGAATATCTTTGTAAAACGAAAAAAGTAGTGCCGCTAACGTCCGTCTGTAGGCCGCCGCCCACAAGTTCACCATCGCCGTGCTAATGGAGTACATCCGCTCGCTAAACCACTTCCAGATCACCGTGCAGGTAAGACGGCAGCAGAGTGACGCCTCGTCAAAGATCATCCCCCAAACAGCGTCTGACGTTCGTGTCTATTTGCTTTGTCAGCATTATTTGTATGAGCTGGTCATCAAGACGCTGGTCCAGCACAACCTCTTCTACATGTTGCATCAGTTCCTGCAGTATCACGTCCTCACCGACTCCAAACCTCTGGTAAGACACACACACACACACACACACACACACACACACACACACACGGTCCAAGACTAGTGGAAGACTTGACCGAGACCGGTTCAAGACTTGTACTGGACTGATCCAAGACTAAGTCATGACGAGCTGGAAGGGGCCCTATTATGCAAAACCAACATTTCTCACCTATTGGCACCTGCTGTTGTGTATTTGGGATCTGCATAAGTCCCGAAAAATTTAAACCAAACCGTGGAGGCATTGCGGGGATATTTATAAAACAATCTTCCGCCAGATGAGCTGTTTGGAATTTATACAACTTGTGACGTCACCGGTTGGGGAAAACGTCACCGGATTATCCATATATAGTATAAATATACCTGCCTTGCACGCGTCCGCCATTGTAGTCTCTATCCCATTCTTGCCAACCCTCCCGATTTTCCCGGGAGACTCCCGAATTTCAGTGCCCCTCCCGAAAATCTCCCGGGGCAACCATTCTCCCGAATTTCTCCCGATTTCCACCCGGACAACAATATTTTAAGGCATGCCTTAAAGGCACTGCCTTTAGTGTCGTCTCTCACCTGAAAAGGAGACTATTATATATGTCTCCGTTATCCATAGGTTTATCTATAACCCATAAAGTAGGCAGGCACGGAGCTATTTCTCAGCGTGTGTTTATTCCAGCCGGCACGTTAATACACTGGCACACAACATCCGGATTCCCATCATGCATTGCTTCAAAACTACGGCAAGTAGTAATGTCCAAAAACATAACAGAGACGAAGCAGAAGAACGAAGAAGAGACATGGCGCCGACGAGTAAGAAGAAGTACGCTTGCAAGTTCCAAAATGATTGGAAAAAATTAGGGATGTCCGATAATGGCGTTTTTGCCGATATCCAATATTCCGATATTGTCCAACTCTTAATTACCGATACCGATATCAACCGATACCGATATATGCAGTCGTGGAATTAACACATTATTATGCCTAATTTGGACAACCAGGTATGGTGAAGATAAGGTCCTTTTTTTTTTTAATTAATAAAATAAAATAAGATAAATAAATTAAAAACATTTTTTGAATAAAAAAGAAAGTAAAACAATATAAAAACAGTTACATAGAAACTAGTAATTAATGAAAATGAGTAAAATTAACTGTTAAAGGTTAGTACTATTAGTGGACCAGCAGCACGCACAATCATGTGTGCTTACGGACTGTATCCCTTGCAGACTGTATTGATATATATTGATATATAATGTAGGAACCAGAATATTAATAACAGAAAGAAACAACCCTTTTGTGTGAATGAGTGTAAATGGGGAAATAGGTTTTTTGGGTTGGTGCACCAATTGTAAGTGTATCTTATGTTTTTTATGTTGATTTAATAAAAAATAAAATAAAATACAAAAATAAATAAATAAATCCGATACCGATAAAAAAAAAAAAACATACCGATTGTACAGCCCTTACCTTTGGGCTGGTACCGAGGGTGACTGTGTTGACCAGTTTGACGCGTTTAAATGATAGAATGTCCAGTACTGTAGAACTGTGTTTGGATATGACAATCCGTTTATTCCAGCTATCTAAATTAAATCAAATGTAGGTTGTATAACATAAAGTATGCTGACCTTGAATGGCACATTATTACAGCATTGTCGCGACACAACACGATACCACATGACATGACATGACACGACACGGTCAAAAACTGTTTGTCCTCCAATCGCCCTGCCCATGCTCACACCTGAACCCAATTTATAGGCTACCATGGTAACCGCACCATAGCAACAGTCCCCTCCCATGTCAACACTTCCTGGTTCCTAACAGGAAGTGGGCGGAGCAATCTGCCGAAAAGGAAATTAAACATGCTGAACCCAACAATCAATTTAGAGAAAATAAAATAAAAAATATATAAACAAATAAGGAAATTTGGCTCCAACACCGATAATTTACGATATTACATTTTAAAGCATTTATCGGCCGATATTATCGAACATGTCTAGAAAAAATCATTTCAGTTCATCCAGGACAGCTGGAAGGGGAAGGGGTAGCTGCTTGCACATTTTGTAGATCAGACTTCTCCATTGAACACGGTGGCCGAACGGATATACTCATTCATGAACGGATTATTTATATATATAAAAAATACTTGAAAATATATACACCCCCCGCTGCTGAGAAAATGGAAGGATTTTAAGTGTGCCTTATAGTCCGAAAAATACAGTACTCCAATTATGATGTGATAAGAAACATTACGATTCACTCCAATGAAGATAATAACTGAGATGTGATATTTCACAACTCTGATGCTATTAGTTAAAGTTAAAGTACCAATGATTGTCACACACACACACTAGGTTTGGCGAAATGATTCTCTGCATTTGACCCATCACCCTTGATCACCCCCTGGGAGGTGAGGGGAGCAGTAAGCAGCAGCGGTGGCCACGCCCGGGAATCATTTTTTGGTGATTTAACCCCCAATTCCAACCCTTGATGCTGAGTGCCAAGCAGGGAGGTAACGGGTCCCATTTTTATAGTCTTTGGTATGACTCGGCCGGGGTTTGAACTCACGACCTACCGATCTCAGGGCGGACACTCTAACCCAGGCCACTGAGTAGGTGGCCTAGTGGTTAGCTAGCTAGCTGTTAGCATGAGACATATTTCAACATATTGTTGTCAACTTCAGGCCTGCTTGCTCCTGTCTCTGGAGAGCACGTACCCCCCCGCCCACCAGCTGTCACTGGACATGTTGAAGGTAATGGAGGTGACATCTCGCCATCTTTGTCCAATGAAATAACGCGCGTGTTGTGTCACAGCGCCTGTCGACGGCCAACGACGAGATCGTGGAGGTTCTGCTGTCCAAGCAGCAGGTTCTGGCCGCGCTCAGATTCATCCGCAGCGTCGGTACGCAACTCTGCCCTATGGGCTCTCGCTAGCGGCTTTTCCCCAGGAAGCTAACCAGTGTTGTTCGACATGGCGCAGGCGCTCACGACAATATGTCCGCCCGCAAGTTTCTGGATGCCGCTCGTCAGACCGGGGACGACATGTTGTTCTACACCGTCTTCAGGTCCTTCCAGCAGAGGAATCAGCGGCTTAGGGGAAGCCCCGCCTTTAACACAGGTGAGCACGCATGACACACGCTAGCGTGCATCCTTGTCAATATCCTTAATGTGTGTGTGTGTGTGTGTGTGTGTGTGTGTGTGTGTGTGTGTGTGTGTGTGTGTGTGTGTGTGTGTGTGTGTGTGTGTGTAGGAGAGCACTGCGAGGAACATGTGCTTCACTTCACTCAGCTGTTTGGCGAACAGGCGCAAATGAAGGCCTCCACCATCTGACTTCTTATACCAGGGGAGTCTTTTTTTTCATGGAAGCCCGCTTCTGCTACTCAAAAATAAAATGATACCCCAAAGCTAAGTCATAATTATGAGATGAAGTCGAAATTATGAGACAAGAAAGGCGAAATTATGAGATGAAAAGTCATAATTATGAGATAAAAATGATAATACATAGGACTTTTTAGCTCATAATGACGACTTTCTTATAAATAAGAGTCATGTTTATGAGATAAGAAAGTCAAAATTATGAGATAAAAAGTTGTAATTATGAGAAAAAAATGATAATTCTTATGACTTTTTATAGATAAGAGAACAAAGTCACAAGTTTGAGATAAATCAAAATTATGAAATAAGAAAGTAGAAATTATGAGAAAAGGTGAAATTATGAGATGAAAATTATAATACTTATCACTTTTCATCTCATAATTATGATTTATCTTATAATTATGACTTTTTTATTTCATAATTTCAACTATCTCATAATTTCAAATTTATCTCATAATTTCGACTTTTTATTTAATACAACTTTTTATTTCATGAGACTTTTTTATAAATTAGAGATAAAAAGTCGAAATCATGAAATAATTATGAGATGAAGTCATAATTATGAGACAAAGTTGAGATTATGAGAGTCATAATTATGAGATACAAATTAGAATACTTATAACTTTTTATCTCATAATTATGACTTTTTTTGTAATGTTTATCTCATAAATACGACTTTTTATAAATAAGAAATAAAAAGTTGTAATTATGAGATAAACATTAGAACACTTATGACTTTTTATCTCATAATTTTGACTATTATAATTTTTATCTCATTATGACTTTTAATCTCTTACTATTTATAAAAAGTCATAATTATGAGATAAAAATTATAATACCTGTGACTTTTTGTCTCATAGTTTCGACTTTTAATAAGAGTCATAAGTATTAGATAAAAAGTCAAATTTATGATATAAGAAAGTCAAAATTATGAGATTAAAAAATGCTAATTATGAGATAAAAATTATAGTACTTATGACTTTTTATAAATAATAGATACAAAGTCATAATTATGAGATAACAAGTTGAAAGTATGACCTAAGAAAGTCGAAATAATGAGATAGAAAGTCCTAATTGAGATTAATTGAAATGATGAAATAAGAAAGTCTAAATTATTAGATAAAGACCCATAAGTATAATTTTTCATCTTATGAATAAGATTTTTTTTATCTTATAATTGGGACTTTTTCCTTATGAGTTTGACTTTTTCTAAATAAGAGATAAAAAGTCTTAATTATTAAATAAAAAGTCGAAATTATGAGGAAAAGTCAAAATCATGATATAGAAAGTCCTAATTGAGATAAATCAAAATTATGAAATAAAGTCGAAATTATTAGATAAAAAATCGAAATTATGAGATAAAAACCCATAAGTATAACTTTTCATTTTATGAGATTTTTTTAATTTTATAATTGGGACTTTTTCCTCATAATTTTGACTTTTTCTAATTAAGAGATAAAAAGTCATAATAATTAAATAAAAAGCTGAAATTATGCAATAAAAAATGTCAAAATTATGAAACAAAAACACATGATTATCTTAGGGACGGTGTGGCGAAGTTGGTAGAGTGGCCGTGCCAGCAATCGGAGGGTTGCTGGTTACTGGGGTTCAATCCCCACCTTCTACCATCCTAGTCACGTCTGTTGTGTCCTTGGGCAAGACACTTCACCCTTGCTCCTGATGGCTGCTGGTTAGCGGCTTGCATGGCAGCTCCCGCCATCAGTGTGTGAATGTGTGTGTGAATGGGTGAATGTGGAAATACTGTCAAAGCGCTTTGAGTACCTTGAAGGTAGAAAAGCGCTATACAAGTATAACCCATTTATCATTTATAATTTTTTTAATCTTATAACTAGGACTTTTCCCCTCATAATTTCGACTTTTTATGAATAAGAGTTTTAAAAAAAAGTCATAAGTACAAGATAAAAAGTCCTAATTATGAGAAAGTAGAAAATGATTAAATAAATTTGAAATGAGGTCATTGTCGAAATTATGAAATAAAGTCAAAATTATGTGATAAAAAGTACAAATTACAAGTTAAAAAGTCATAATTATGAAATAAGTCGAAATGATATAAAAAAAAGTTGAAATTATAAAATTAAAAACTCGTAGTTATGATAAAAAGTCAAAATGATAAGTTAAAAGGTCATAATTATGAGTTAAAAGTCAAAATTATGAAATAAAAAGCCCTAATTATACGTTAAGTCATATTTATGAGATAAAAAGTCGTATTTATCGACTTGTCCAGGGTGTACCCTACCTTCCGCCCGAGTGCAGCTGGGATAGGCTCCAGCCCCCCTGCGACCCCGATAGGGACAAGCTGTAGAAAATGGATGAAAAGTCCTAATTATGGGATGAAAAATGTAATTATGTCTTTTCATACCATAATTTTGACTGATCTCATAAATAGGACTTTTTTTTAATCTCACAATTATGACTTACCAGTGGGGTATTTTTATTTTTTTTAGTGGCTGAAGCGGGCTGCCATACTTTTTAGCGAGGGCCATATACAGAAAATGTAAATTATTTTTTTTAAGGAAGACATTTTGGACAATTGTACACTTCGAGTCTGACCAGATGCACTCCAAAACCTTCGCTTCCTGTAACTGCCCAAACTATTTTGTCCAGACATGGTGCACGGTTATTGAGGCTCCATCACGTGTCAATAACGTTTAGAAAACTATGTCACACAAGCAGGAAGTGGAATCGACTTCTTGTTACGCGGACGCCGGGAGACAGGAAGGACGGCGAATTTGACTCATCATCTTTATTTTCTTTGCATCTTATTTGTCTGAAATAACACAACATATTTGTGTCTTCATGCTGTGTGACCTTTTGTGTGTGTGTGTGTGTTCACAGTCAAGTGCTTGTGTAGTGATTGACAGAACATGAAATGAAATCGTTAACAGTTTGCAGCTCAGGAAAACTAAACAACTTTGTTAGAAAGTGTCAACAACCCTGAGAGCAAAATCATACTTTATTTATTAGACGTGTGTATGGAACGAAATCAACAACCTTTTTGAACACGTTTGATTAACATGCAAAACTATTCTAAAAGTCACCCAGAAGAGAACAAAAAATAATTTCACAGTTTTTAAACATTTTAAAGTTGATGAAGAAAAAGAAGCAACAAAAATGGACTTTAATGGATTTAATTAAAGCTTTTTTTTTTTTTTTTCCTCTTTTGGATTCTTATTGCTCGTTTGCAGCCCGGCCAGCTGCGCGTGCTCGCGACACAGTGACGTCATCACGCCAACCATCAACGTGAGATTTTTTTTTTTTTTTTTGTCTTTTTCAAACATGGCTTCTCGTCGTCAGGTGGCGCACGCACACACACCTGGGCTCCAAATAAATACATTTCCATATAAAAAAAACAATCAACGCGGAAGTCCAGGATTCACACAGAAGTTCATACGTCATGTTGAAAAGGGGCGGGGCTCACGGCTTTAACTAAGCCAAATTAAGCGAGCTCGCTAGGGAAAAAGGACAGTCCCTTGACTGGTGAGCATTACAGTTAACTCGTTCCTTGTCCTTTAACTTGACAAAAGCCAACATTTTATTTAAACTTTAAACAATTTGATGAACAGAACCGGAATTTACTTCAAATGACAAAAGCAGCGACTCCTGCCGTTTGCGCGGGAACACTAGCGAGGTGTTGTTAGCCTGATGCTAATTATTAGCACTCGCAAATCTCCATAGTACTAGATTTGTGTTTGAAATAACTTAAAGAATCCACTCAACACTTTGTCACTGAAAACAAAACTAAATGAGATGATAAGAAGCCCCCCCATACAGATAAGTCAAAGTGCTGCAGGATGAATTCTGATTGTGACATGTTTGGACAAAATGGCTACCATAGTAGCCGTGTTAGTACACGCATTAGTACTAGTATGTAAGTACTAGCAGTAGTACTAGTATGTAAGTACTAGCAGTAGTACTAGAATTTAAGAACTAGCAGTAGTACTAGTATGTAAGTACTAGTAGTAGTACTAGTAGTAGTACTATTATGTAAGTACTAGCAGTATTACTAGTACTTAAATACTAGTAGTACTAGTACTTACATACTAGTACTACTGCTAGTATTTAAATACTAGCAATAGTACTACTGCTAGTATTTAAATACTAGCAGTAGTACTAGTATGTAAGTACTAGCAGTAGTACTAGTACTTAAATACTAGCAGTAGTATTAGTATGTAAGTAATAGCAGTAGTACTAGTACAACTACTAGCAGTAGTACTAGTATGTAAGTACTAGCAGTAGTACTAGTACTTAAATACTAGCAGTAGTACTAGTATGTAAGTACTAGTACAAATACTAGCAGTAGTACTAGTATGTATTAGCAGTAGTACTAGTACAAATACTAGCAGTAGTACTAGTATGTAAGTACTAGCAGTAGTACTAGTATTTAAATACTAGCAGTAGTACTAGTATTTAACGTTAAAGTACCACTGATAGTCACACACACACACTAGGTGCTGTGAATTACCCTCTGCATTTGACCCATCCCCTTGTTCCACCTCCTGGGGGGTGAGGGGAGCAGTGAGCAGCAGCGGTGGCCGCGCTCGGGAACCATTTTGGTGATAAGTACTAGCAGTAGTAGAGTTTAGTGTCCAGTCAGACCAATTCAGTTAGTTTATTGTTATTAATGTTATTGCTGAGGTTTTTTTTTTAATTCTATTTTGAGGTTGGTTGATGTGAAAAACATAAAAAAAGACCACCGCCCCCAAGCAAAAAAAAAAAAAAGCAAATGTGGCTGCTATGAATCCAGTGACACAACATAGTGTTGTACTTTCATCCCAGCTATCTTTCTTTCCTCAACTTGATTGTCTCTGACGCCATTTTTTATCAAACAAAACACGTTAGTATTTAATGTATTAACGTTCTTTGAGCTCGCATGAAAGAAGAAATTAATCGGGGGGGGGAAAGCGTGTTAAATTGGGTCAAAATGTCACGTGCTAATACTTACAGCAGGCCAGCGTAGCCTGTGGTTAGCTAGAAGCTATTCAACGTGTTAGCTTGTTAGCTGGTCTGGTCCACTCGCCAAAAGTGTGCTTTTACCCCATGACTTCATAACTGAGCTAAGGCTAATAACGTCATGACTGAACTGATATGTTAGCCCTTGATAGACACAGGCTAATAGCTGTAGCTAAGTAGTTTCAGCCCTTAAGAAGCTGAGGTGATGCTAAGCCAAAAGCTAATCGCTATTTCTTGTGCGTTAAGGCTAATTGCACAAAGCAGGCTAGCAGGGACCGACTGACAAGCTAGCTGTGCTTAGCTGCGAGCTCAGCGGCCGAGCTAACACTTAGCCATGCTGGCTCGCGGGAAGACATGATTGACGTGTTGAGGTAAATTGGACCCGGGTCAGTGCGAGCGAGGCCGAGGCACCAGAAGAAAGCCGACAAGAATACGCACATGCGCACGCACGCACACATTTAACTAAATTTGATTTGTTCACTTACACACACACACACACACACATATATATATATATATGTATGTATGTGTATATATATATTTATATATATTTAGAAAATAAACCCAGAAAAATTCCCTCCCGACACCAAAAAGTCACCCAAAAACTGAGAAAAGTCCCCCCGTGCAACGTTGTGCACGTTGGAATAAACTGAGAAGTTCGCTAAAGTGTGAGCCTCCGCTCCGCCTCACACAAGCAGAGAGGTGGCGGCAAATCTGTCCGCCATCTTTTCCAGTTACAAAATGCGTCTCTTTGCGCATGCACGTGCCGTGAGACACACAGCCGTCGGCCATCTTGATCTTCCAAAACAAAAACAGTTAAAAAGCTATAAAAAGGACGTCATCATCATCCTCCTCAGTGATGAAGATGGACGAGTAGTAAGGCACTTCAAGGCTTCTCAAAGGTTCGGCATACTCAGTCCACACCCACCAATGGGGGCTCCCCATTGGGCAGCATCTGATCCATGGGGGATGGGACACGAATCTCCAGCAGGTCCTGGATGATGGCCTCAGCAGGGGCAGAGCCCGAGGCTGGGGGCGGGTCTTTGGAAGGGTCTTCAGCAGCCACATCACTCCTCTCATTGTCGGCGGCATCCTGGGGGTTTGCACATCGTCCAGCCGCCTCCTCAGAAGCAGCGGACAGGGCCTCGACTGGTTCAGGATCAGATCCTCCCTCCAGTTCGGCAGCGTCCACCTCCTCTAAGTCCTTGGCGCTCTCGCTCTCGTTCTCCGAGGGCGGGCAGGTGGAGGTGGGCGTGGCGGCGCAGGAGTCGCCGTCCTCACTGGCACCGTCTGCATCGCGGCTCTTGGAGTGGATACGCTGGTGGCGGACCAGGCTGTGCTTGAGTGTGAAGGTGCGATCGCACGTCTGACAGCGATACGGCCGCTCGCCTGCGCGACAACGAGCGGGGGGAGTCAGCTGACGTCAAGAGAAGGAAGCGATAGCGAGTGGGTGGGGCCTACCTGTGTGTGACCTCATGTGTCGGGTCAGGTCCTGCAGAGACCAGAAGCGTTTGGCGCACACGTTGCAGATCTTCTTGCGTTTGTCCACGCGACCTCCCGACGCATCTCCACCCTCTCTGCTCTTTGGCTCCTCCTCGTCGCTGCGTTCCTCCTTTTCCTTGTCCTCGTCCTCCGACTCGCTGCTCTCGCCTGCTTCGCTCCCACCGCCGCCGTCATCAGGCTCCACCTCCTTCTTAGGCCCCTCATCTTTCTCCTCTTCTGGTTCTTTGGCGACATCACTCTCTGCCTCCTCTTTCTGCGGCGACATCGCCTTTGCCGGTGTCTCCTCGTTCAGGTGCGCCCTCTCGTGGCGAGCGAGGGTGGTGGCGTAGCGGAAACTCTTCTTGCACACGCGACACACGTGCTTGTACTCAGGCTGAGGCTTGGCGGCGGGGGTGGTGCAAGCCGAGGAAGCGTTGACGCTGCTGGTCTTGTCCTTATCTGTCACCTCCTGTGGACTCTCTGTGGAAGGGGCGGAGCTAGACAGCTTGAAATCGATGAGCTTCCTGCCGAAGTTGAGGTCCAAACTTTTGTTGCTGTGACAGTCGTCATCGTCAGCGTTCTCCATCTAATGATAGATGAATATAAATTGATTTAGTCATAAATTAACAAATAAAGATAACATGTATAAGAAAGTGACTTATTACTTTGGCACTGGGAGCTAGTTTAGTTTCTGTCTCCGCTGCCCCCTGTTGATCTGGCTGTTTAGGAGATTGTGGTTCTACTTGCTGAGCAGGACTGGACCCTGGTAACGCACATTCATAATGACATCAACTAATGAGTGTGTTCTTAATTAGCATGTGTTAGGGGTGGGGGCTTACCTGGGCTGGGCCTGTGGGTGGGGCTGGTAGGAGTCGATTCCTCCCCCTGCGACTCTGAGGGAGTGTCTTTTAGGTCAGTGAAAGGGTCGGCATCAAAGGCTGAAGGCTCATCAGCGCTCTGTGGTTCTGTTGCAAGCTGCTCTGTCTCAGACTGACTCTCTGTGGGTAACAGGAAGCAGAGTCAGAGCCGGCACAATATCATGTCTGACGACAACGACGAGCGGCTTTCTTACCCGCGCTCTCTTGTGAGCCTTCGTCGCCTTCTTTTTTGATGACGGCACCGTTGCGTCGCAGTGTTCTGTTGGTAACACCGTGCTTCCTCAGAAGGTGGCGCTCACAGTTGGACTTGGTGGAGAAGAATGCGTCGCAGCGTGGGCACGGGAAGGGCTTCTGGCCTTAAGTGGATGCACACTTTAGGTCAGACAGAGCACAGCAAGATGGCGGCTAACACAGAGATGAAGCGAGGCAAGCATTACCAGTGTGCGTCAACATGTGTCTCTGCAGGGAGCTGGCCCAGGGGAAGACTCGAGGACAGAAAGGACAAGTCATCTTCTGGACAGAGTTGGAGTACGCGTTCTTCTTCCCTTTTGATTGAGGAAGCAACACAGATGTCTTCGCTTCCTCTCTCGGGCCGCTGTCCTTGTCCCCGCCTCCTCCTGCTCTCTCGCCATCTGCTCACAGAGATAATTGTCAAGTCTCAAGTGTGTGTGAGAGTGTGTGTTTGAACCTTTGCTCTGTGTGACCTTTCTTGGATGTGAGGTCGCCCACCCCGGTCTGCAGGTAGGTGCTGAACTTGTTTGTGTCTGTAGTGGCGAGCATCTTTTCCACGCTGGCAAACTCGCCGCTGGACTCAAGGTCGACAGCGCTGCTCAGGACACTCTGGTCCTTGATGGCGAGGGTTGCGGTCTTCTTCCTAGTTCTCTTCCTGTTGGACAGAACCATCAAAAGCAAACATGAGTATTCATGTGTGACATGAAGCTGGATGATGCTGGGAGTCGCTTTCTCACCTGCTGCTGTCATCACTTGGTGGCTCCTGCAGGGTGGAACTTCCCGGAAGGTCTGCGGTTGAATCAGAAGCCGGCTGAGGTTTTCCCTCTAGCGTGGCCACCTCCCTCTTCAACAGGTCCGGCGCGCCGGACACTGAGTGGATGATCTGAGCTATGGACGCCAGAGGCGGGAGCTCTTTCAGGGCTGTCGAAGGAGCTGAGGACGAGGAAACGGGCTTAGGAAGGAGGGGCTTAAGGCGCTGAGGTCTTGTAGATGTGCTGAGGTTGGCGAGGGAGGAAGGGGGAGGTGTGGATCCAGGAGTGAACTGGTAGCAGCCCACAGGCAGTGTGGCCGCCATCTTGTCTTCTTTGGCGACAATGTGCTGCTCGATGATGTTACTGCCATTTTGCTCCATCTTGATCTCCCGCATCTCACTGATAATGGTGGCTTCCCGCTTCTGCCTCTTGCTGGGTATGGACAGGTCAATGGGCTCGTCTAGGGCAGGGCAGTCTAGACTAGGGGAGAGACTCTCCATTTTGACCCCAGGAGACGCCACAAGGCCTCCGCGACCTTTGGCAGAGAAGTCCAGAGGCTGGTCCAGTTCTTCGTGATAAATTGGGTTAGTCATTCCTTCCAACTTGATTGCCTGCATGGGTGGCTGACTCAGTCTGTTGGGGGCTGTGCGAACAAAGGTGACAGAGGCAGCCGGCTGAAGCGTAGCAATGTGATCCTCGATCTCACGCTCCTGCACCTCAGGGTGCTGCTTGAGCAGGTGGTGGATGCAGTTTCGCTTCGCCAGGAAGGCAGCGCCGCAGCGTCGGCACTCAAATGGCTTCCTCTGACAGCCATTATGTGTGCGCAAGTGGATTTGCAGTGCCCGGTACGTCTTCAGGTCCTCACCGCAAAACCGACACACCGTCTCTGCTCCGGTACTTCCTGTACCAGGATCAACGGTGGTGGTACCGGTGGAAAGAGCGGTGGTGGCGTTTAGCGTGGTTGAAAAGACACACTTAATGTTTTTCTCTATGTCCTTCCTGGACGTCTTGCCGTGCTTCTTCCTGAGGTGGCGCTCACAGTTGGCCTTGACAGTGAAGGGGTAGTGGCAGACACGGCAAATGTACGGACGCTCGCCGCTGTGCGTGCGCAAGTGTCTTATGAGTGTGGCCTTGTCGGGGGCCACGTAATCGCAGATGTTGCACTGGTGAGGCAGGATGCCCAGGTGGAAGCGCATGTGAGCTTGCAGGACGCCCGAAAAGGAGAATACCTGGTCACAGAAGCGACACGGGAAGGAGCCTTTGGCCGAGCCAGCATTGGCAACGCCGCCCTCGTTAACTGCTTTGCTTCCTGGTTTCTTCCGGCTAAGCCCCTCCTCTTCATGCACAGCGGTGGTGGCTGCAGGCGGTGAATCAGACAGAGGACACTCAGCTTCCGAGTGGCCGCCGCCTGCTGATGAGGAGGACGAAGAGGAAGAGGAGGGCGTTTTGAAAAGCGTGGGGGTCGGGGGCGGCAGGCTGGGACTGATGCAGCCCAGTGAAGCCTGCTGGGAACTCTGGAGGGGCGGCGGCGTTGTTGCAGTAAGGCTGGTGCGAGGTGTGATTGGAGGTTTGGGTTTCAACGGAGGCATTGCCTTTTGGTTTTGGACTTGACCTGCACGGAAGAAAAAAACATTTTCGTTAAGAGACGCAAACGTTTTAAACAACACAATGTCCTCCGAGGCCACACACACCTTGTCCTCCAGTGAACCCCGCAGCTTTAGCCAGTGTGGGGATGCTCAGTCCCATCTGACTGGGGGATGTAGTGGCCACTTTCAGCATCTTCTGTATGTCTGCCAGCTCCATGATCCCGCCAACCTCGCCGGGTTTGACGCCAGATGTTGCTGCACCAGCAGCGGTGGTAGCACCATCAGGCTGCATGCGGAAGCTTGCCTGGAAGGGCTGCAAGGAGAGCAAGCTGAGGGCGTCCCGCTGGGAAAGACCCTGCAGAGTGGACGCAGTGCCTGACTGGTCCAGCAGGGGGATGCTGAGTGCCGTCAGCCCGCCCACTCCCAGAGTCAGACCTAGACCTCCTGCCAGGTAGGTGTGGTCCTGTGGCAGGCTGGAGCTCAGTTGCTCCACATGGATCACCTTGATGCTGTCCAAGTGGGCCTGGTGGATCTCATCATCTGTGGGTCCGAACTTGACCTAAGAGTAAAAAGAAGCAGAAGTCTTTGTTTCATCTGTTTGAATTTAGAACCGCTTGGTTTACCGTCAAAAAGACACGGTACCTTAGAGATGTGCTTGAGACCCAGTGCCTCCAAGAAATTGGACTGCTTGGAAAAAAGACCATTCTTGGAGTAATTTTGACGTTCCTTGACGTCATTTTCTTGGGTAGCAATCTCTTCTTTCCTCTCTGCAGCCTCGTGTTCGATAGCATCCTTGGGTGTGTCTACGTGGATGGTGCTTTTGTGGAGCTCCATTGCTGAGCGCAGTGGAAAAGCCTTGTCGCAGCACTCACACACGAAGCGATGGAACTTACTGACGCAGCGGCGAAGGTTCGTCTCGCACCAGACCTGACCAAGGCCACAAGGTGAGGACTCAGCCGAGATTCACACACAGGAAGCGACCTTATCAAAGACGGTGGCGGGTGGTTACCTGTGCAATGTGAGCAAACTTCTTGCAGGAGAAATCAATGAAGGCCAGGTCATTAAAGCCGCTGGGGATGGAGGGATTGCTTTGGATGAAGGGGCGGCCGCTGGGGTCTTGGGGAAGGATCTTGTGGACGCCTGCGTTGTGACGCAACAATCCGCGGTGGGTTCGGAAAGAAAGGCAGCAGAAGTCACACCTGGAAACAGAACAAGGACATATTTTCAAACGTGAACTTCTCTTGGGAGTTCCTAGCTTGAAGATGTGCTTTTAATGGAACTGTTTTAACATGGCCACTAGGTGGCGATAGTTCTCTTTGAGCATGGATAACTAGTCAACTGTAAATTACTGTGCAAGTGGTTGCAATCACACTTGTTGGTAGTTGTAGATGTTTCTCATTAAGACACACTCACTTTATGCTTCTACATGTCCAAGGAAAACTTCAGTCAACCAAGAAGACCCTGAAGCACCTGACCCCACACTCCTCCCATACTGGATCCTCTTATGGACTGATTAGTGAGGATTTACTGCTAAATATTCTTGACACCCTCCACTGGGTGCTTAGCGCCACCTGCTGACGTCTTTCTTTCTACTTCCTGCTTTTCATCGTTCCTCCCTCTTGCTCCTCATCCTTACTCGCTCAAACTTGTGTTGACTGTTGTGTTGCTATGGTGACAGACTACTGTCCTTGTTGCCATTTGAGAAGGAGGGGGATAGAAGAGTCGTCACGGCAACCAGGTCCAGTGGACCATGAAAGATCAACCCCCACCTCACCCATCTTTCCTGTTGGGCCTCCCCCTTCCCTCATTGCCTGACCCCAACAGATGGATACATTTACTGTCTTTATGGAGCCCAGACTATCTTCATGGGGGCTTGACTGCTATTGGCTGTCTAGAACCCTGTGTTGTGTGTGTACCTCAGTGTGGTGTCGGGGTGTGTGTCCATGTGTGTGTCCAGCTCAAGTCTGCTGCTGCAGTTCTTGAAGCAGATGGGACAGGGGAGAAGCTCCTCGTCTACGCCCCGGGCACCCGCTGTTGCTGCCGCAGTCGTCGCCACTGGGGACTCCTCAAAGGCGGAGTCCTCCATCACCTGCACGACATCATCATTTAGCTCCACCTCCTACATGCTCAACTTGAACAACTGTGGGAAAGTGTGCGGGTAACCTTCTTGGAGGGTGGCTCGTCTCCACTCTCGTCCTCCATGCCTTGTCTCCTCTTCATGGATGGCCTCCGCCGCTTGGTAGGTGAGGGAGGACTGACTGGGAGCAGGCCGCTGGCCGGGTCTTTCTCATGGATCTTCATGTGTCTGTTGAGAGGTGCCATTGTGCAACTTATCAGGCTTTATTCATTAGACAGTTAATTAGTCAGTGCTCCACTTGAACAAATCACTGATAAACTTCATGTGGGAGGTTGCGGGTAAAGAAATAGGAACAAAGAAGCTAAAAAAGGAGGTGAGGGGACAGGCCAGTGTCTATTAATAGAAGCCCATGGGCAGCAAACATGACGCCCGTAAAAGGGTCCTGTGACAGCAGTCATCAAATGTGACACCGACTGACATAGGAAGTACTTTATTCACCAATCAGGTGGGGGTGTGGGGAGAACGTTCCTAAATTGTTCTCTTACCCCTCCATTGACCAATCAGAGGACGAGGTGGCATGGTGACTGTGTGCAGCTGTTACATTATGATATCATTTTAAAACAGTCTACCGGTACATGTAAGTAAACAACTTCATGTGTTGACATAGGAAGTAAAAAGATGAAGTTCACAGACTAATTTGAATGAAAAAGTCCTTAATGCTACATGACCAATCTTCAGCATCCTCTGGTGTTCAACAAGTGTACTACCTTGATTCATAGTGAGGTGGTGTGAAGTAAAACTGGTGTCCAACGTGTGGCCCAGGGGCCATTTTGGATTGGGTTTAGTATCTTTATACAAAAATTGTATCAAAGTGGTACGACCATCCTTCAGTTTTTGGTTTGGACACCACTGCTGTAAGTGATGATGCTATAAGAGCATCTATCACTTGGTTTCTATTCAAAGACTTTCCTGTCCTTTCAACCTCACAAACCTAACCATAGTTTTCATTGCGGGCCACATTGCAGTTATGGCTGCCTACAGGGGGCCGCTATTAACAGCGAATAATATGAATTTTTCTACTTTAAATTTATTCTTTACATACACAGTGAAAAAATAGCAATAGAACTTGCAGTAAAAAACTGGCTTCTCTGTCATCAGAATTTTACTGCCAAAATATACAGTGTTTTTTAACAACATATTACCACAAATGGAAAAACTGTATCACTGTTTTTATGGAAAAAACTGGCAGTTTAGTTGCCAGAATAATTTATGGTGTTTTTTACAACATATTACTGTAAATGGAAAAACAGTACCCAGGGTTTCCATGTAATGTAATTGACTGTGCCCGCCACAGCAAAATCATAGCCACCACACCTTAAAAAAATGAAGGTTTTTATGTGAAAACCAATTAATATAATGTATTTTAGCCTTCAGAAGAAGTCACATACAGTCCTCCTTCCAATAGGTTTTATCTCCCGTTTAAACACTTTTGTCTCTGTGCTTCCACGGACACACAACACTTCCTCATTTTCCACCAATCCGCTTTCAGGCCCAGACGGTGTGTTTGCAAACATGGGAAAAATGAACACCAAATCAAAACCACAAGAACATAAAACATTACCACCACCAGGTCGTTACAGTGTGAATGGATATATATAGCCATTTGCGCTCTATTTATGCACCAAAATTCTGCTGCCAAAACTTTGATCACCGAAAACAGCGCTGTTGAAACTGGATGATGTGATGAAGTAATAAACAAGATGCACAGGATTGTCTGGAGCATAGTCAGCATGTCTGCGTTGTGGACGTAACTTTAATGTATCTCAGATATAACAGCGGACAGCGATCTACAAAATGTGCAAATATTAAGAGGACAATGGCGTTTTTTAAGGAGAGAAAGTCCAACTGGAGCAGCAGCGCAAAACAAGTGTGACGTCATGCTTGCTGCACCTCTATCGTCAGGGACATTGAGGAGTCGCTAAACAGGAGTACAGTCTATAATAACACCAAAAAAAGATGCTAAATTGGTAGCTAGTTTTTATTAAGGAAAATTCTCAAAAGTCCATTGTACAATAATAAACACAAACAACTGAAAATATATCAAAACGGTAGAAAAAATATAATTAATAACAGATTTGTTTTTGAATGTATGTATACATGTTTTAGCCTTTTTAAAGAAAATCATAGCAAACTATGCAAATTATATGATGACGTCATTGTAACCGACCAAGCACCCACTGCCACAGGTATCTTGGAAATCCACAGGAAACCCTGTTACCCCAGTTTTGTTTTTTTATTCTGAGTTGAGCTGCCAGTCTACCATAAAAAAATGTGTTACCATTTTTCCATTTTACAATAAGACGCCATAAAAACAACATTCATAGATTTTATAATAATATTCTGGCAGCTCAATCAGGTGTCATTCTTGAGTTTGACACCTGTGTTTTATTACCGTGTTGGCGGCAGCGACTGTTCACACCGGATAGAAAACATTCGTATGCCAACAAATGTTTAAACGCAAAAACACAAGTACACACGCACGCACTGCAGGGACCGTCGTTTTGTCATGTTTGAGGCTGGCTTTAACTGATAAATGATGGGCGTATCCCTGTGTGTGTGTGTGTGTGTGTGTGTGTGTGTGTAAGAGTGAGAGATAGAGTGGGGGGTTGGATGGTTTGAAGTACCACTTCCTGTACACCCCTCCACACGAACACACAGGACCAGTGGAGTCGTTCTCCCATCATGGTCGACTGGAGAACGGGTTAATGGCCAACTTCCTGTCACTGAGGCATTGTGTGTTTTGGGTGTGGGTTACTTTGTAACTCCTCCTGGCTCGGAGGGGAGTTTATGGTGAAAAGGCAGGAGAGCGTGTACATACCTGTGCATGTTCCCGTTGGTGGTGAAGGTCTGTCCGCAGACGTTGCACTTGTATGGTCGCTCGCCACTGTGCACCAGCATGTGTCGGTCCAACGACGACGCCGAGCTCAGACATTTTCCGCAAATGCTGCACGAGTGGTCCGTCGCCCCCGCGTCGGTGTTGTGCTGCGGGCAGAAAAAGTCCACGGTTATTGTCAATGGCGGCAATTCCGGCATGAAGTTGAAGTAACGAAGTAAGTGCTCACCTGTCTGATGTGCATGGTCAGCTGATGCTGACTCTGACAGCTCTTGTCGCACAGTGGACACACGTGAGTCGAGTGGTCTTCTTTGACGTCCTGCTGCGGACAAAACGGACGAGTCAGCAGGATGGGATTGACGGCCTTGACCTCGAAGATGGGGGCGGGGCCTTGGCTCACCTGGTTGCGTCGTATGTTGCGGCCGGGTGGCGCTCTCTGGGCTGATGTCTTGTTAGGGGAGGGGCTTCAAGCACATCATCATCATCAGTGTTTATTCAACTTTGCTTAAACACAAAGGTAATGGTGGCACGTCGGCCATGCTGCTACCTTGGGGAGGGGCCGGAGGTGGCGTCACTTCCTGCTTCTCCTTCACCGTTAATGGACCCCGCTGCTGACATTACCGCTGACATCATGGCGTTGATGGAGGACAAGTCTCCTCCCCCGCTGCCGCCACCTTGATCGCCACTCTGTAGCGTCTCGTCGGTGGCCGCGTCGGGTTCATCTAGTGGGCGGGGTCACGTTAATACACCTTAAATCACTCTTAAGAGCCTTACACGAACACACCTGTAGTGCCACTCTGAGGCGTGTCCTCTTTAAAGTCCGCCTCCTCACCATTCATCATCGGGCTGGCTCCTTCCACTTCCTGCAACTCCTCTGTGGCGTCCTCCATGGCTGCTGCGGAGACGCACCATGAAGTAAAACAATGTCACATGATAGCCACAAGATGGCGCCCGTAGCTTGTCACTCATTTTTAAAAGGAAACCACTAAGAAAAAATAATTTTTACGACGTCATCACGGCCGGGGACACGTTAAAGTCATGAGAGTACAAACGGAGGTTGCAGCAGCATCATGTATTTGTGGCGCCCGCGTGACCCCTGTCCTAAAGAGGCATCTTGGCCCGCCGCCCACTGGACTAGGGGGGAGAGTTTACAACGTGTCCCCCATAGTGCCAACACACCTGTCCACTGACCCAACACACACACACACAAAGTTTTTGAAGAGATGAGGAGGGACCATGATGGTGAAGGAGAAGAAATGATGACCGTTTCCTGTTAAGCTTCCCCCACAGGAAGACGCTCTCCAGAGCTGGCCACTTCCTCATCCAGCTTCGTGTGTGTGTGTGTGTGTGTGTGTGTGTGTGTGTGTGTGTGTGTGTGTGTGTGTGTGTGTGTGTGTGTGTGTGTGTGTGTGAATCAGTTGGAAAAAGGCTGAAAGTTTTTTTTTGAAAAGTTAAACTATAAAAACATTACAATTGAGAACACACCTTTCTTGTGTGGACTCCTCAACAAAGTGTCCTCACAGTAAAGAAATACAATAACACACACATTCAGTTTGTATGATTTAATTCATCAGTTTACTTCCTGTTTTTCTTAGGAAAGTAAAGGATGACAAGGACTGCTGACAACCGTCCCTGCGTGTGTGTTATCAATGACCTGCTTGTGTCATTAAAAGGTATAGTGGCAGATGCATGCACACACAAACACACTGCTGTGTCGATGCATGATTTTGTTTTACATTAACATCTCATGTGCACACACACGCACACACACACACACACACACAGAAGTATCACTATTGGCTGATGAAGTGCTCGGGCAGCAGTTTTTACAGCCGGCTAAAAACGAACAGCAACAGATGGTTGCAAGAGGAGGAGGAGGAAGGAAGGATGGAGCGCTTCTTAGATGGAAATGAAAGATGGATGCAGCAGTCAAAGTCATCCTACAATTCTCTACTGTTACCTTTGACCTAATTTCTAAGTTTGAACGTTAACACGGTTAATAATGACTCTGGTTGTCGTGATCAAAAGGATGCAAGACAACCACATCTGCTCCGGGCCGTCACTCAAGGCGAGGAGTTCCTGGTGTGATGCACCTGTGTGAGGATGTAACACTTGACAGCTAAGCAGTCCAGCAGGTTTTCGGGGGATGGATTGTACACTTCAAGTCACATTTAGTCGACTAGCTAGCATCTCGCAGCTTGATTAGCCAGCTCTCGCAACGACGCAAACCGTCAAAAGTGACACCTGCTGTTTAAAGTCAACATCCCAGATGTAAAAACCCTTCTCATTTCTCCACGTTACCTCCATGTTGGTGTCTTTTTTTTTTTGAAGGCGTGCTAGCGGGTGTCGGCTAACAGTCTGAGTTTAGCATCAGACATGAGCACAAGGGAGGAGGGGGAGGATCCAGTGACCATATGTTGACTATTTATTACCTCCTAACTGTCTTTCTTCCTCCTTCTACTCCTGCATCTCGCTCTGCAAGGCACGCCAACCGGATTCCTGTCAACATTCCTCAAAATGGGCGCACACTAGGCGTCACAACAAACAAGGTTTCACTTTTATCACAGCCGCCGTGTAGCGTGTTCTGATAAAGAAGCTGAACTATTTTGTCACCGCTACAATGTAGCATCTGAAGCTAACTTGTGATGCTGGGCCTCACTGGAGTACTAGCATGCCAGTCCTTCTGTGTAATATATATTCTAGGGCAGCGTTCCTTAATCATAGGACCAGGGCCCACTGTTAGGCCGTCAAAAAATATGTGTTTCTCAGCTGTGGCCCGTATGGGTCGCAGCGGTACTCCTTTGTAATACACTTTTCCACCACTTGTAGCAGTATTGACAATCTCAAACAGAAGAAGTCTGGAGCTAAAGTCAAAGTCGGTCTTAAGCGCAAAAATGATGACTAACGTGGCAAAGCTGTATTTGTATTTGCACCTAAATTTTATTGACAGTATTGACATATTTTTTATTATTTAATATGAATTTAGTGTACTTATTTTAACATGACATAATTGTATGTAAATTTATTTTTAATCAGTTATTTATGAGTATATTTGGACAGTACTTATTTTTCCAATCAGCCTGACCTAAGCCTAAGGTTCATGTGTTAAATACATAATCTTTGTGATTACCACATGTAGGGAGATCACGGTATGAACATTTCTCATCACGGTTATTGTGACCAAAATTATCATTATTATCGCAGTATTAAAAATTGTGTCAAAATTTACTTATTCTGAAATCTTTTTTTAAAAAAGTTGCAATTTAAAAAAACAAAACACATTCAAAATGATTTCCTTTGTAGAAGAAAAATTATTGTAAATAAGAACACGGTTGTATGTACCTCAAATATAAATTGAATGTGCATATGAAAGCAACACACACATTAAACAAAGTAATATGCTTGTCCCTTTCGGGGTCGCGGGGGAGCTAAAACCTATTTGCTGGAGCCAAAATTACATTTTTTAAAAATGGAAAATTGTGAAAGAGGGCACCTTATGGACATAAGAGATAAACAAATAAAAACAAATGTAAGAATTTTGCAAGAGGGCACCTGTTGGCCATAAGACATAACTGCACTTTTTGTCCGAATAGATGAAAATAGTGTTCATGTATGAGATTGAGTCTTACACATAGGGCTGCACAATTATGGCCAAAATAATAATCACAATCCCTTTTTATCAATATTAAAATCACGATTATTCATTATGTTAGGCACAGAGAAACATTGCTGGGGTGGGTTGTGAACGCAACGCCATCATGTAATTCGTAATGTCTAATAAAAAAAGGCTATGAATGTTATCCAAATATTTAAAGACAAATATTTGTGCTTTTGTTCATTAATAGTATCAACGTGTCAGATTTTTCTCATTACATAATGCCATTATATCTATTTTTACATTTTGATCGAGGTATTTTTTTGTTACCTATATTTTGTGTACATTGACATGTACTAAATGTATGTAAGTGCTGTATCGAGACAGATCCATTGAAAGTTTGAGCAGAAATATGTTGTAAAGGAATTAACAACACACCATAAAACATTAACAAGATGCTCTGTCACGTTAATTTTTTTTACGTAATAACTTTGTGACATGAAAAACCACAAGTAATGTTAAAAAAGACGATGCTTACTTTTTCCATATCAATATAAAAGCACAAAGCAGTGTTGAAGATAGAGTCAAATGAACACGCTTTGTTCTTCTCCAACAACATTATGTTGTTCAGTGCAACAGTTTGGCCCCCAAAAAAATTAATTGGGAGTCATACCTTACACATCTAATATACAATCTTTGTGCCTCACTGACAACCGAGCGTGCTGTCACTTCACAGCCTGCGTTCAATTCAGTGAAATGACAAAACATGTTGATGTTATTGGAACACGGACAAAGTTAGCAATTAAATAAAGGACACGTGACCCTCCAAGTAAACAAACGGTGAGACTTATTAAACAAGTTGTGGCAACATTCCCTACACATCACCTGCTGCATGGTAACTCTCAAGTCGCAGCAGCTGAGTGAAGGACGCTGTATTGAATTTTCAAAATGAAGGCAACATCAAATATTTTACCCCTATGCGGTATACTTTTTGTGTGAGACAAATGTGTCTGTCTCCAATATTGTCCACACCTGTTGCCATTTAATCACAGAAGTGCGCTTTCAAACAGACGCCGAGACTCTACGGAGGTGATGCGAGTGAAATGAAGTGAAACGAAGCGATCAGTTCTGTTTACTCGAAGGGAAAATCTCCGGAGCAAAGTGTGTGTAGTTGCTTTCCTCCATGTTTTCTCGAGCCAAACGGGACTCGTGCGCACGCGCCGGCGCTGCTGCAACTCCGGCCGTTTCCAGGAAGTGAGCAGTGTTGCTTAAAATGCATTGATAAATGACAGTTTTTCAATAAATCCGAATCCAAACGGTATTAATAACAGTCTGGAATTTTACCGCGGTTTATCATTATACCGTTCACCGTTATATCCCTAAACAGATGCTTTCATATCATTTGACAAAATTGTAAACTGCAAGTTGGTTAGATATAATTATTGAATATGATTAAAATTAAGAGTATTACTAATTCAGTGTTAATATTTGAGTGGATCCCGGACTTGTCTGCAGTGGAAAAGT
Source organism: Entelurus aequoreus (assembly GCF_033978785.1). NCBI lineage: Eukaryota > Metazoa > Chordata > Actinopteri > Syngnathiformes > Syngnathidae > Entelurus > Entelurus aequoreus. The sequence goes on from NC_084745.1 coordinate 10,577,546, forward strand.
TGAACCCTGACCTCAAAACGGGGAGGAACCCCGGTTCTACATATGCTGCTTAGTTGTTTTTTTTACAAAATACAGTAGTTGTTGTAAGCCAGTGCAGTGCTTCTCAATTATTTGCAATGCCGCCCACATCATTCGCTCTTAAGGGGACATCATGTTTTTCACGCCCCAAACAAATTGAAATAAAATTGAGAACCTGATATTATTTATGAAATCACTATGAGTTTCTACATGCCACCAAGCTGAAGACTGTGTATTGTTTTCTCACGCCCTCCTGACACCTTATCATGGCCGCCCCACTTTATAAGAAGTACTGGTCTAATGATTATAACATATTAAAGGATATCTTTATTTCATGTATGCGATCATGTCTTAGATTAACGTGGACCCCGACTTAAACAAGTTGAAAAACTTATTCGGGTGTTACCATTTAGTGGTCAATTGTACGGAATATGTACTGTACTGTGCACTCTACTAATAAAAGTTTCAATCAAAACCAATAGTGGCCAACCAATATACTTGGTCGTTGAACCTGTTGATTAATTTGAGCAGTGCTGCCACCTAGCTGGAGGCTTCCATATTGTTCAAGAATGAAAAAAGATGCTAATCCTGTAAGTCCCTTGGGCCCACTCCACTATTTGAGAAGCACAGTTGTAAGCTGGTAGTGCTTTGAACTTGAAGTCAGGGTGCTAGCCCTCATGGATGCTAACTGAAGTGTAGCTCAGTGTGCCAACATGGCCAACTAGCCGGCAACATGGATGCTGGTGTTAAAAAAACCTAAAGTTATGAAAGAGTCTATGTCTCCTGGCAACAGGAAGTTGACACTAAGAGGAGTCACAGGAGATCACTTTGCTGCTTCCATCTCACACTCAGCTGCCAGCGCCCATCCTCCACGCTCGCACTCTCTTGACAGCAACGCAACACACACTCACACACACGCACACACACTGCATACACTACTATCAAGAGCGCTCACTTTACTTTTTCATGCTCTATTCCATCTTTCTTCCTTCCTGTCTCCATCTTGTTCAATTTCCTGAAACTTTCTCAGCCCCTCCCTCCTCCTCCTCCCTGTTGCATCATCTCCCTCACAGCCTCCTCCATGTTGTGGTGTAGTTGGTGTGTGTGTGTGTGTGTGTGTGTGTGCGCACGGTGGAGTTTAGAACTGACGTGATAAAGTGTTGAGATATCATCGGACGTGTGTCAGCTTCACTGTGGCAGTGGAAGGGGGCAGGGGGATGGGGAGCAGAGGGGCGGGGTTTAGCCAACCAGTGTGGAAAATGTCTGCCAGCTGTCAGCCAATGAGCTCGCAGATTCCTCCACTCTCTCTCTCTCACACACACACACACATCATGTCTCTTTACACACATACACATTCCATACCTTCCATGTTTTAACTGACATCTTTGTCACTTTTATTGTATAACTAAACTACTTACTAAGTATATGTTTAGCAAAACAACATAAAGATTTCATGGTGTGGAGCAGAGGGTGTCCAAAGTCCGGCATGGGGGCCGTACAACTTAAAATTGTAGGGACTGATTTTCATGAAACTTTCAGGAAATGCCCAAAATGAGATAAGGAGCAACTGATTAGTTTTGGGGTCTAATCCAGATTGTTTTTACTACATAACCTTACATTTACACTTCGGTATAATGCTAGCTAGCAGCCCCGCAGAGACAAAGATGGTGAGACAGACAAAGTGCGTTCAGTCGGTATATTTTATAGATGGTTCAACAAGTTATGGGGGGCCCAGGTTTCCCTGACATACAATTGATCGTGACGCATCGCCACGCAAAAATAAAAGCCGCCATACCTTAAAAAATAAGTTTTTGTGTGAAGGGATATATACACCATATTTTCCAAATTATAAGCCGCTTTGAGCCCTGCGGCCTTAAAAAAACTGTGCAGCTAATTTATGGGTTTTTCTTTGCTAACAACCATAATGTTTTGTACTCAATGAATAGTTTTCATATTACACCGACAGACACTGAAAAGATGTGTTATTGTTTGTGCTATGGTGCCATCTTTTGGAGGAGTTCGCTCACTGCAGGTGCTGCGGGTTGAAAATATATTTCCTATTTAATGCTTTGAACCGGAAGTAAAACAGTTCATAGCATTTCTGCTTGAAAGGACTCTTTATTGATCACTACAAGCAATGTTTTTAAGTTTTACAATATAACTAAAACAAGTCTTACTTACTAAACCGTCCCATGTGTGATGTCTGTAGGAGTGTTTTCATGCGTATTTGTACGTGCTATCATAATGTAAAACAAGCTAGCATATCCTGTTAGCGATTATGCTAACAGGATTACAAGTGTCTGTGTAAATAAATAAATAAATGATAAATGGGTTATACTTGTATAGCGCTTTTCTACCTTCAAGGTACTCAAAGCGCTTTGACAGTATTTCCACATTCACCCATTCACACACACATTCACAAAATGATGGCGGGAGCTGCCAGGCAAGGCGCTAACCAGCATCCATGTAGGCATTATTAAATTACAATAGCACTCTTTTTGTATTGTTTCAGTTTCGTAAATTCACCAAGACGTCACCGTGGTATTACTGAGTTTGTTTCGCTGTTTGGAGAGCTAGCTTCAGCCGCTAATGGGTTCATGATGATGACTTCTGTTTTGTTTGATCAGCCGTTTTACTGCCGTGTGACAGACACCGTTTGGAAACAATTAAGGTATGTAAATAAATATTTACAAATATCTTTCGTACCAGTATATACAGTATCTGCGACTTATATTCCGGTGCGGCCATTGTATGTAAAACTATTTGTTTCTTTTCAAATTTGGTGGGTGCGGCCTAAATACCGTTGCGCTCTATAGCCCGGAAAATACGGTAGACTATTATTTACGCATTATTGACTAGTGATGCACTGAAAATTCTGCCACCCAAAAAGGACTTTGGTCATCGAAACAGCACTGCCGAAACGAGCAAGACGCACGCGATTGTCTGGAATGGACGCACTATTTGTGCGATGTGGGCATACTTTAATGTATCTGAGGTATACACTCAGACAGCTATCTACAAAATGTGCAAATATTAAGAGAACAGTGGTGCTCTTTCAAGGAGCTGGAGTTGGAGCAGAAGCGCGAAACCAGTGTGACATCAGGCTCGCTGCAGCTCTCTCTCACTGTTCGTCGCCGAAATCGAGTTACAGAAGAGTCTCTAACCACAAGTAGTCTCCAAAAACACCAGACAAAGATGCTAGATTTGTTGCTAGTCATTTTAATAAAGAAAGTGTTACTAGAAGGATTGGAGAAGTCTCTAGCAACTTAAAAGATTCTGCAGCCTGTGTTATATAAATAAGCAGCAACAATTGAAAAATAGAGCAAAACCATAGCATCTAAGAAAAAATATTTGTTAATATTAATTACTTATGACACAGATTTTTTTTTAAATGTATGTATATTTTTTGGGGGCCTTTTTAACAAATAGTGTTGTCAAATGAATTATATTAATCAGATTTATCACACTTTTGAATTTGGATTAATCATGATTAATCACAGTAAATTACCTGCTTACATAAATGCGACTTGTCCAGGGTGTACCCCGCCTCCCGCCCGAATGCAGCTGAGATAGGCTCCAGCACCCCCCGCTACCCCAAAAGGGACAAGTGGTAGGAAATGGATGGATGGATAAAATAACCTATAAATTTGATAAAGAATATTTTGACACAAATGCAATTTCATTGTCAGAATGTCATACACAAACATTTTTTAAATGTTTTACTTAAATGTACGTAATTTATTTGCTCAAAACCTGGTAAAAGTATTATCTTAACTCCTGTCAGGGATTTATTTTGAAGCAAAATTATGTACGCGTATGCATTGATCTAAACCAGGGGTGGGCAATTAATTTTCACCGGGGGCCGCATAAGCAACCCGAGCACTGCTGGAGGGCCACACGACAATATTTCAATTAAATTTTGCTCAATATTATTTTTGATATACCGTAAGATAAATAATAATGATGATAATAATAATAATAATTAAATAATAATAATAATAATTTAATTTAACCTAACTTAAATTAATAAAAAGCAGATTGCTTTTGATGGTCACTTTATCCTGCATTATCCAACATTTTTCCCCATCAGATTTGGACAACCATCTGTTGTTAAAAATAGTTTTTAATCATATTTATTTTATATTGTTTTTTTATATTGGTTTTATATGTAATTGTTTTTTCTTTTTATTCAGTCATTGGTGGAGCTGTGGATAATATTTGAATATTTTTTTTAATATTGTTGTGCAGCACTTTGCAAACATTTTGTTGTTTAAATGTGCTGGAATTGGATTGGATTAAATGGAATTGGATTGTCACACCTGCCAGCTTGTCCCATTTCAGTCCTAACATGTCCAAACACGCATTTACCTATGTGAACAAGTCATTACCTGTGGTTGTCTCTTTAATTGACTGCATGGCTGCCAGCTACTCCGTGATTTGAAAGTCTGCAGTTATTCCACGTAAGAAGAAGAGCAGCTGGGCGGTGTCACGTACATCACAGCTCTCATTCAAAGTTAGCGAAAAACAGTCCATGTCTCCGGGCATACAGCGCAACAAAGTCCAATAAGCACTCCTTAATAAACTCTCCGTCAGAAAACGCCTTACTTTTTCTGGCGCTTTTGTGAGAAATGACAAAACTTGTCCTGACGGCTGCATCTCTGGGGGTGTGAAATATGGCAAAAAGTCCTTGTTGGGTTTGCAGTTTTACCATCAACGCATCAGCCTCCCTTGCGCGTGCTTCATCAGACAGATTCCGGTATTTTCCCTCGTGTTTCATTGTGTAGTGGCGATTAAAATGATATTCTTTAAACACAGCAAAATGTGTACCACAAATTAAGCACACGGCTTTACCTTTAATTTATGTAAAGAAATACTTGCCAGTCCATGTCTTGTTGAAAACACGGCATTCGTCATCAACTTTTCTTTTTTTAGCGTCTCATCACTTGTCTCTATGCACCTTCACTCACAGGTTCCCCCCGGACATACGGCCATAAATAACACATTTCAAAATAAAAGCAGCACAGTTGTATTGCGCGCACGACATAGATGTTTTTTAAACTTTATTTTGTAATTTGTGATTGCGCCGTTCAATTCACTCACAATCGCACACGCGCATACGTCCACACGGAAGTAATACAAATAACGCTTTTCAAAACAAAAGCAGCACCGTTGTATTGCACACTCGACATAGATACTTTTTGAAATTTATTTTTGTAATTTATGATTGGCCTCACGCGGGCCGGACAGGGATGCGCAAAGGGCCGAATGCGGCCCGCGGGCCGTAGAATGCCCAGGTCTGACCTAAACACTGACTTATATAAAACCCACGCCGCTTTTAAGGTAACCACCTGATGTCAAGGTAAAGGAGCTCACACTAAGTTAATGTAAGGAATAATTAAAAACAATAAAAATTAATTGTGAGATTAATCTGCAACTACACATGATTAATGCAATCCTTTTCTGTGATTAATCACACAAGTTAATTCGTTATTTTTGACAGTCCTAAAATAAATATATGCACCAGCACCAATTATGCAAATTATATGATGATGTCATATTGACCATGCATCTAGCCACGCCCCCATCGCCACAAGCATATTGCCAATCTGGGGGGAAAACTCTATGGGGATTTTTTTTATCGGTCTTTCAGAAAATGTCTGTAATGAGGTAAGGAAGAAGTCATGACATTTTGGGTCTGATCTGGTTTCAAAAGGTACCTATTATGATTTTATTTTCATTTTTAAAACCCTTCCTTTTGGTCTGCATTAAGGTTGCAACTAACGATTAATTTGATAATCGATTAATCTGTCGATTATTACTCCGATTAATCGATTCGTAGTCGGATAAAAGAGACAAACTACATTTCTATCCTTTCCAGTATTTTATTGGGGGAAAAAACAGCATACTGGCACCATACTTATTTTGATTATTGTTTCTCAGCTGTTTGTACATGTTGTAGTTTATAAATAAAGGTTTATAAAAAATAAAATCAAAATTTAAATTAAAATTGCCTCTGCGCATGTGCATAGCATAGATCCAACGAATCGATGACTAAATTAATCGCCAACTATTTTTATAATCGATTTAATCGATTAGTTGTTGCAGCCCTAGTCTGCATATACCTGTATTTTGCTGTAAAGACAAATCTTCAAACCACATTTTGTCTGCCTCCGGAAACAAGCCGCTTTTAGAGGCGTAGTTTTTAAGATGAAAATGAACCTTTCCTTACATTGCCCCCTCACGCTGATTGAACCTTTGTCCTTGCCCCGACAGCCATTTTTGTAGTTTGGAGAAAACCTTTTCAATAGTTACTGAAAAATATCTTATTGTAAAATATATTCAACTTTTGAGTGACAGATTTTAGCATCAAACCATAAATGTACGAGCACAAGTCAGACCCGGAGCAAAAAAGAGCCGGAGGCTTGAAATGAACGCGTCTCAATGGTTCGTATTATGTCTGTGGCCCCATTCATCTTGTCCTTACTAGTTTTTGGTAAAATCATTCTTTATATTCCCGAAGGTTAGTGAAGCTGTTGTCCTAAATAAGAAGGCTAAGCTACGAGCTACACTACAAATCGAGCTAACATTGCTATATCATTCAAACATTCACGGTTACTACTTACTGTTTTATTGTCTCCTCCATTGCCATAAATAGTAGGCATCGACTATGCCTTTAAAAGTAGCTTTTGGAAAAATCTGCATCTTCGAATTGGTTGGCACACACAAAAAGATAACTTCTTCCCAGTTGAGGCACATTGCCTCAAAATGAAAAAGTTAGCTATGGCCATTTTGACCTGTGTTGGTTAATACCACCAATAACATATCATTTCCGTTCTTTGTGTTGCACTTTGGGCATGTTGTCATGCAGACTACAAGCGATCGTACATAAATAAAAAATGTCGGATTCACGCAAAGATCCTTGGTAAATTTCTACCATGTATGGATAATCCGCTGACGTCACCGGTGGGGAAAAATGTTAAAAGGTTTTGCAAATTTCAAACGCTCGTTTGGCGGAAGTATGAAGGAAGGCAATAATATTTCATCTTTGCATTGCCTCCACGGTTTCATTTCACATTTTCAGGACGTATGCAGATCCCAAGTACACAAAAGCAGGTACCAATAGGTTAAAAAAAGGTTGGTTTTGCATAATAAGACTTTTTTTACTATTATGAGATAGGGTCTAGTGTGGGTCTTTTTCAGGTTTTGTCGTTCAAGGTGGCGGTTGTCATGAATAACTGGGAGTAGGATTGATCGATTTATACGATACAACATGTCCATACATATTTTTCAAACTCTTTTTTAATTGATGTGAATACTGGATCCCTGTATCATACATAATATACCAAAACACAATTGGATGAATACATCCAATAATGAAAACTAGCAAATGATAGGGGGCGCCATGCGAGAAGTGGGAGGGGGGTGGGACAAGCCAAAAGGCACTGACTTAATATTTTTTTCCAATGTGAAAGCAGCCAAGGGGTGGGGGCAGGGGGCGGGGACAGAGTGGCGTCCATGCTGGGGCATGATGGGAGAAAAAAAAAGAAAGAAGGAAGCGGCGTCGGCGGGCAATTGGAGGAAAGAGAATATTTACCGTCCTTCTCGAAAAGCGAGAACGTGCGCTCGCTCGCGTCGCTCTCGGTGGGGCGGTTTGCGAGTTGGGGTGGGGTTTGAGGTGTGTGTGCCTGCGACCACTGCTCACACTGCAGGGGGGGAGAGCACAGAAACACTGTCAATACATACACACAGTGCAAACAGGTATCAAGACACTACGCCCAAATAAGGGCGCTTCCTGCAAACAGGAGCACAATATCAGGACTAATTCAATTGATTTTAATGGATGTAAGCTTCACTGCAGTCAGGGCAGTCAGGTCAAAGGCCACCAAGTTATAGAAGTGCATCATGTGTAAGAGAGCGTCATGACGGCGAAGAACAGGCGATGCACAAAGAACATAATCTTTCAAGCGAGGTGAGGTAGGAAGGATAGGGGGAGGAAGGATGGAGTATTTAGGGATGATGGAGGAGGAGGAGGAGAGCGAGATTAAGAGCTTAAAGAGACGCTAATTAGAGCAACTAAAGATGGACAAGAGACAAAACATTAGCAGCATCTTCCTAGAGGACCAGAGAGACAACACACAGTACTAAGCCACATGGTTATCTGCTGACACACTTTTATTAGTAGCATCGACAATGTTAGTCAGTCTTCTTTTTCTAATGTTGGATGAACTGTTCTAAAGCTAATGCTAGCAAAATGTAGCACATGATGCCAACCTGAAAAACAAGCACAAACCACCTGTTGTACCACATGAAATAGAAATACAAACTAACAACTTCTCAACTGCAGGACAAAACAACGACTGCTGGAGGAAACGATGCTTCCAAGGAAGACAGCAAAAAACAAGCACGAGGCTGAGACGTGGAATGTTCTGCTTTAAGAAAACGTGCACGGGCAAGTGCCGACGGCCCGAAGCAGCGATGAGGAGGAGGAGGTAAGAAGGCCAGTGTTCTTGTGCATAAATCACACATCGGCACTTTTTGAAAGTTGCTACATACACAACAGGAAGTGACATCCCCACGTGTCACTGTGTGTCCGTTGCTTAATTTGTTCATTAAAACGGTTGTAAATGTAACAGTTGACACTCGCATCCATTCCTATGTGTCAAGGCCGTCGTGATTCACGGGCCACGCCCCCGACAGCCGATAAGCGAGGGCGGCGAAAGTTGCGGGAAGAGGAAGTGAGAGAGAATCCAGCTCGACCTGATGAGCAGAGTCGGAGCGACCTGCCGCCAGCATCTCTTTTGGAGCTGGAGGAGCGCATCTCCATGCGGATGAGTCGCTACACGCAGACGCCATCATGTCTGCTCATGTGGCTTCAGGCTCCGCCCCCTCAAAGGAATCCCAGGTGAACTTTTTTACTCCCACCTGATATTCCAATCCAATGTATAGGATGCTTCGCCACAATTTCAAAAGCATGTGATAACGCTATCGTCACATCACTTCCTGTATGGCAGCAACATGTGTGTCCACTTTCACCCCCCCCTCCACACACACAACCTTCTTTTGTAATTACACACATGGTCGCAAGGGTGGCGGGCGGGGCCATACGGAGTCAGAGCAGAGGGGGGGTCCATGTCAACGTGCCGAGCAGCTGTCTCGCTCTCACACACGTCGACAGGTGCCACAGACAGCCAACGACCTCACCATCAGAGCGGCATTCATTCTCAACACATGCTAACCTCCCTTTTCCATCAGCGTGGACACCTGACGCTTCATTGGCAACATCAATCGCCATGGAAACACTAATACTGCATCCACGCACACCTCAAACTCGTTGACAAACTCACTCTTTGAAAGAACAAACACTTCCTTATATGGCTGTTTTGATGCAATCATTTCATATTAAAGATTTGTGCATCTGCCCGCATCACATCGACCCACACAGCTGCACAACAAGTGACACATTCATACTTCGCTCACACACACACAGCTGCCGCACACACACGCGCACACACACACACGCCGCCTATGTGCACAATTGGACACAGAGACAGTGTCAAAGATGACATCAGCACTTTTGTGTGTAGTCTCGCTCACACATCCCACTGCAGGGGGCGCTGCCACGCACAAAGCCACCGGCCATCACTCAACATCATGATTCATTTTCAAAGTCATTATGTCACTTCCTGCTGAGACATATAAAACATGCTAGTCTCGAGAATTATGGCTTGCAACTAATATGGAGGATGCTGCTCTCTTGCATGTACGTGTCATGTGACTTGAGCTGTTGATGTGCAAACACGCTACAAAAAGTTATTTCCCTCACTTCCTCTTCCTGTTTTCTTGCCATCTTTTCTCCTCCACCGCCGCCATCTTTTCTTTTCACCACCACCGAACCCCCCCCCCCCCCCCCTTCTGTGGCTGATACAGGCCAAAGTACAAGGCCAAGCTCTCGGCCAATCAGAGCACAGTATGCACGCTACCCTCCCATCCCATATCGGCCAGCTGTAAATGTGTGAGAGAGAGATGTAAACTGCTGGTGTTGCCAGGCAGAACTAACTTTTTCCAGTTGTAACCAGTCAAATTTATTGATAAGCTACTCCAATAATCAAACCAAGAACACACTCTACAATCATTTCACATCACCCGATTAGCAAAGACAGCCGACCTGCAACATTGTGGTACTTGTATGTTACAATAACACACACGTTGCTGCTGGGCTCACACAAACTAAAAGTGATGCTGCTTTGGCAGTTTAGACTTTACAGCCGAGCAAAGTGCTGCTCCAGATAAAACGGTTAATGTGTCACTCACACACACACACACACACACACACACACACACACACACACACACACACACACACACACACACACACACACACACACACACACACACACACACACACACACACACAGAGAGAGAGGAAAAAGTCCCAGTGAAGACGCCACTTATCAGCGCGGCAAAGATGCTGAAACAACAGGGTCCCATCCTTCACTTCCTGTCTGGAGAGGAAGCAGGAAGCGGTGGGGGTCTCTTGCGAGATCGAGCCAGTTTCCACCCCTCCTCGTCATCCCCCACAGGCGAACAAGTCACTCAACTGACTACATTACCCACAATGCTCCCTAATTGATACAGAGGGGATGACAGAAGAGATGGAGGTTTCTTTTTCTCATGCGCATAGTTAACCTGGCTCTAGTGTGTGTGTGTGTATGTGTGTGTCGGGGCGTGGTCGCTGAGGCAGACCAGGTTTCAGTTAAGTGAAAAAGACTCACAGCCTCTTTGTGTGTCTGCCTCCAGGCAACACACACGCATATAAAAGGCACACCTGAATGTGTGTGTATGTGCGTGTCTACCATCAAGGAATTTTCCCATGGGAGGTTTATTGTATTTTCCACAAATAAGTTGAATGAAGTTTGGTGGGGAAGGTCACCGCAAACCCCCCAATACACACTTGAGACCACACCCCCTCATCCCAAATATCCCGCCTAACTAACAACACGCACGCATCCATGCTGCCTGTTGCTGAGCTGTGTGTACGTGTGTGATGTTTGGTCTGTGTCTGGCAACAAGTGAACCTTCACACACTGAACTCCATTGACAAAACAGCTACTTTAGCAAACATCCTGCACTCCTGATAAACACGATCCACTGCCTTTGCTGATGATGACAACAAATGTGGTCGGAATGTTCTGGATTCTCCTCCCTAAAACACACCATGTCCCCATCCTTCAAAGAGATGACATCTGACTTTTGTCACAGTTGTAGGAACGGACGACTGGAATGCTCACCGTGGCCAATGAGCTCAGCAAACCTTGGCAGGCGATGGTCACATCGGTGCAGATGTTACGGAGGGGCTTCAGCAACCGCACGCTGGTCGACATGGAGAGGAGCTCCGATCAAAGTGGACTTTGTTGTGCGTCTACAAGGAGGATTTGTGACATCACGGCGGGTTTGGGGCCACTTGGTTGCGTGGAAGAGGTGATGTCAGGAAGTGTGTGTGTCATTATGACAAGCGCGTGATGACGCGAGCACATCATTGTCATCACATCACACCAGCTAACATTAGCTAGCTGACACGGTTGACTCATCCATTATCCAAAGAAGTTGGAAGTTGAACTACTACACTATGGCATCACTAAACTGACAGACATACTGTATATCACACTCACATTAACATCAATGTGTGTGTATGTTGCAGGTAACCCATCCACAAAAAGACAAGAACAAGTCTGGGGGCATGCTGGTGCGCCAAGGTTGCCACGACGACAAGGTGTGTCTCGTGTTTGCAGAACAAACAATGGTACCTTTTCACAGAAGGGAGGGGCTGCATGTACACGCATTCCTCTTGTGTGTGTGTGTGTGTGTGTGTGTGTGTGTGTGTGTGTGTGAGTGTGTGTGTCATCTAGGATGGTAATCTGTGATGTCACCACTCTGTGTGTGTGTGTGTGTGTGTGTGTGTGTGTGTGTGTGTGTGTGTGTGTGTGTGTGTGTGTGTGTGTGTGTGTGTGTGTGTGTGTGTGAGATTAGCGCGTGTCCACAGATTAAATAAGGATTATGTGTCATTCACATGCTGCGACTCCATCAGGCTACTTAACGACAACGCACAGCGACTGACTGCATCTTCTCCTCCATCAATTGTTCTTTTTAGATAGCCAATCAATCAGAGCATTGATTAGCGGGTCAACTCGGCTAAATAGCTGCACCCTTAATTGTCATTGTGTCAACGCTGCTGCGCTAATCCGGCACTAATCACCCCTGCCCCCACTCCTGCATCATTAACCTGTTAGCTTTACCGCTAGCATGAAGCTGCTACTTAACACCATCCTAAACACAACCAATCAGGGGGCCCGGTGCAGCATCCTCAACACAACCCTCCTGCCACAGTGCAGGGACGAGTCCAGGCGTGGCAGAGGAGAGTAGAAGGTGCACCAGCGGGACACCTTTGACCTCACGACCAAGTTAAATGTTACGTGAAAGTGCTTGCTCGTTATGGTTGTGGTTAAAACTTAATCTGGTCGTGTTGATTTAAGCGCCACAACTTGTCTCCTCCCTCCTCCTTCAGCAGCCAGCTGACAAAAGTGTTTAGTCAGCAGCAGAGGCAAGCGGGGGAGGAGAAGGGAGGGGGAGAGGAGGCTACACGGTACTTCAGGAGCGTTTTAACTCTTTCCTCGCTGCAGCGGCTAAAATAGTGGGGTAGGGGGCGGAGTTAGTAAATCTACTTCCTGTGTGTCGCCAAGCTACCAGCAGGCCTCGCTTCTGCAGCGCACAAGGCGTGTTGCTGCTGATGGGAGGTCAGACCTGTTGTATGGGATGCCTGACGCGCTCGCTGTGATCGGGCGTGGCCAGTCGCTGGCGCTGATAAGGAGCTTGAAGCCAGCAAGCAGTGCTGATACACGCCGAGGACCGCCTACCACGTCCCGCCACAAATAAAGACATATTTACCGCCGGGCCAAAGTCCGAGCAGCTCGGCTGTGAAAGAATGTCACAGTGGACGGACGGGGAGGTGGGGGGAAAGGAGGAGGAGGAGGGGGGTTGTGTGTGTGTGGTGAGGGGGGAGGATGCTCACAGAAGTTTATCTGTGTTTGTTGCATATTGACCACCTTCACCTGCGAGCCCTGCAACTCTATAGAAGCTGACATCATGGTGTCACAGGATGATGAGGACAAGGGAGGAGGAGAGGCAAACAGGAAGTAAGGCAGCCTTGTGCAGGAAGCAGACGAACTTAAAAATGTTATGCATCCAGGAAGGTCAAGTTGATCCTTGTGTACGTGGGCACATCACATGACCGTGTTAATGACGACGCAGATGCATGCCGGACCAAACGTCACAAAGTTGAAACTGGCCATTTAAGAAGGTGAAATTGTTTCCAAGAGTAGATCTTGTGTGTGTGCATTTTACACAGAAGCCGGAGGACATGAAGTCCTTTGCAAAGGCCTTCTCCTCTGATTTCGGATCAACATTTGCAAGAAAAGTGTCTGTTCGATTCGTTCCAGTTGCAATAACCCTGCCCCTGCAATAACACTCTCCTTCACTCTTCAATTACACAAGGGATAAAAGGAGCTGACGACAAGTATCATAGTTGCACCCTTCCCTTAGCATTTGGCACAATATTGCACATCATTCGCTCAACCTATACAAAGACCTATAAAACGGATCAAAACGGCATTGGGGTGGGGGGATGTAATGACAACACAGAAGTATAATCCAGGTTTTACTCACAGGTGGTGTCCCACCACCGTTACAATTCTGATGTTACCTCCAAAAACAAACCCCCTTTAACGTGTTGGTAACAGGGGAAAAGGCTGCTTTTCCAGTCAAAAGTGGCTCCTGACAGTTTGTAAACAAACTCAACTAAATGCTAATCTGACATTTTCCTTCTACCAACCACTGCCGATGTTAAAAACATACCACTTATTTTTCTTCCGGGGATGAGCGACAATTCCAAACGACACCTGGCACCGTAAAACGCCGCTGACGAGCCATTTGCTCCGAGGTGTCACAGTCAAGGTTCTGCCCATCCCCCGCCCATCCCAAAACTCACACGCCATCAAGTGACGGTCGCCATGTTTCGGACCCAGGAAGTGTTTCTTCAACTTAGGCCTCCGCCACCTTGCGTTCAACTCCTCCTCTTCATCTTCTTCCTCAGCCCGCAGGGGGGGCGGGAAACATAATCTTATCTAAAAAAAGGGGCCTCTATTAATAGTGTCCTCCACACAACGAGACACCGGCAGCGAGTCGCATCCATGTTAGCGCGCACACATGACTTGTTTCAAGTCACCCTTTTATTTGTAGCACTTGTTTTTCACCCTAAATGTCATCACAGTAAGTGTTTTAGGGGCCGGTCATGTGACTGAAACTGGATGAATGGACGTGTGTGTGTGTGCGTGCGTTAACATGAGGTTAATGTGTAGACAACAAGCCTCTCAAAGGGACGATGAAAGCTTTTAATTAGCTACTTCACTTTAGTCCCCGCTGACACACACGTCCCTCTGAAACTCCCCATTAACACACACACACACATCAATGGAGGGTTTCTCTAATTAAATAACCATTGCAGTCTTGTAACAAAATTAGCAGTTGACTTTGAATCAGTGTGTCTCCTTGCACATAACTGTCTTCTAAACAATCTAACATTTGCTATGTTCAACATTTTTGTCAGTCAAAATACTGTATGTTCTGACGGGCAAGATGACATATATCCGGGTGGATAGAGACAAGTTTGCCTGTTTAGTTTTTGAATCACCTGTGCTGATGAGGCGAGAACACTGTGAGCTGCTGCGGTCAAGCTGCAACATGGCTGCTGCCTGCCTGTGTGTGTGCGCGCACAATGGAGGAAGCGCCATCGCACAAGACGCTCTTTGTGCGCGACACATGTTGGGACTACATCACGGTGAGGCCCACAGCTCGTAACCGGGCTAGGAGGAAGCATCCTCTGGTTGCCACGGCGCTGAGGAATGCACAGCACTTTGATGTTTTGATTAGCGCCCCTCCCTCACTCGCTCCCCTCACTCGTTCCCCTCCCGTATGTCTGCATGTGAAAACAGCGGCAGAGCGGGCGGGCAAGTGGACGGGCCAGTCAGACGGCCGAGATGCGCGCCTGCCTCCGGTGGCCCGGCTCGGCCTGTTAAATTTCACACTGGAATTTCGCGGTGGAGTCGCTTCTAGAACACGCCATGAAACATGACCCCCCTTCTTTGGGATTTCACCAGTGCTATTAAAAGGTCAACGCTGCAGCTATACTTTTATTAGAATTAGTATTAGCAGGTGTGTCGCTAGTGCCACCACTATCACTAAGTGCAATATATTTTGTCATGAAACCTACACTGATGATCAAGCAGTCACCTCATACTGCAGGCAAATACAATTAGCACAAAGAGCTAATTGCAGGACTATAATGCTCCGTTCACACTGCAGGGTACGATGTCCGATTTTGATTTTTTTTGTCAAACCCGATCTGTTTATGTAATCATTTACAATACAAAAAAAAGTGATGTCTGATGTGAACGCAATCTGACCCGCATGCAGACATGACATCATGACGTCACCGACATGACTTTAATTATAGTAGGTCTCCGTCCTGGCACATTTGTGGGAATTTAAGGATTTTGTGCAGTCAAAGTCAACATTTTCTCAACCGAATTATTGCACGAAGACGATTAAGGAAGACGAGCGCAAACATTTGCCTTACAGCTTGTGGGGCATTTCGATTTTGCAACCTGGCAAAGAATTACGACGCTCAGCTGTTTTTGATGACGTATTGGTGGAACGAACGCGACTAAGTTGCATCACATACATCTCAGATTTATATCCACATACGAAAGAGGCCTGGGTCGGATGTGAAAAATTGGGAATTACATGGTTTAAAAAAAAATCAGATACAGGTGACATACGAGCGAATAAAATCTGAATAGCCCTGTAGCGTGAACAAGGTCTATACACTAATTGCTTATAACCTGCAGCAGAGCTATTCAACTGGCGGCACAAGGGGCCAAATCTGGCCCGGGAATGACACCATGCCGAACTCTCTGAGTTCAGTTCGAAACCTTGTACACAAACATCTTTGCAGAAAATGCCTAAAAAAACTAGAGTTCTCTTGTTGTACAGGGGAACTTGGCCCACTGTAAACACATTGTCAGATCCTTGCATTGACATTTTATTCTTGCTATCAAACACAGAACACTCGGGTACAAACTTGGGATTTACATTACTGAGACGTTTAAGCACTCTTCTTTTATCGTAAGGTGACTTATTTTAAACTAAGGTGTTGCTGTAGCTCAGGCCTGGGCAATTATTTAGACTCGGGGGCCAAATTTTGAGAGAAAAATGTCTATTTTTAGGATCATTAATACAAAACCTCACAATAATGTCTGATTGAATGCTAAAAACGTTATGACAGACCGCCTGAAAAAACGCAATGGAATTTTACATTTTTTTACTGAATGAGACACCCAGAATGTACATTAAAATAAAGAATGTGGGATTTACAATATTAACTATGAACGATAAAACACTGAATATTGACAACATATGAACGTCGCACACAAACCCTGCCCACCCACACTGCTTGGTGCCTCGTCTGAGCTGCTGTGACCTAGATTACCATAGTAACTAGTACATCATGCAAAAGCGCAGATTCCAACCATTGAAATACTTTGTATAGTTCAAGACTTACGGTCATTTGAAAACATCACTGCACATCATAATGGCAGCTAGAGTTTTGATCTTAATGATCTAAAATAGTCATTTGGGAATGTCCGGCGGGCCAGATTGAAGAGCTTAACGGGCTGCTGTAGCTTGTTTACTTCAGTCATTTGTTCAACTTGTTTAGTTATACTTGTGGTGTTCCTTAAGGTTCCATTTTAGGTCCTTTCTTTTTCATCGTTTGGGCTTTCAACTAGAGATGTCCGATAATATCGGCAGGCCGATAAATGCTTTAAAATGTAATATCGGAAATTATCGGTATCGTTTTTATTATCGGTATCATTTTTTTTAATTAAATCAACATAAAAAACACAAGATACACTTACATATAGTGCACCAACCCCAAAAACCTCCCTCCCCCATTCACACTCATTCACACAAAAGGGTTGTTTCTTTCTGTTATTAATATTCTGGTTCCTACATTATACATCAATATACACTACCGTTCAAAAGTTTGGGGTCACATTGAAATGTTCTTATTTTTGAAGGAAAAGCACTGTACTTTTCAATGAAAATAACTTTAAACTAGTCTTAACTTTAAAGAAATACACTCTATACATTGCTAATGTAGTAAATGACTATTCTAGCTGCAAATGTCTGGTTTTTGGTGCAATATCTACATAGGTGTATAGAGGCCCCTATTCCAGGAACTATCACTCCAGTGTTCTAATGGTACAATGTGTTTGCTCATTGGCTCAGAAGGCTAATTGATGATTAGAAAACCCTTGTGCAATCATGTTCACACATCTGAAAACAGTTTAGCTCGTTACAGAAGCTACAAAACTGACCTTCCTTTGAGCAGATTGAGTTTCTGGAGCATCACATTTGTGGGGTCAATTAAACACTCAAAATGTCCAGGAAAAGAGAACTTTCATCTGAAACTCGACAGTCTATTCTTGTTCTTAGAAATGAAGGCTATTCCACAAAATTGTTTGGGTGACCCCAAACTTTTGAACGGTAGTGTATATCAATACAGTCTGCAAGGGATACAGTCCGTAAGCACACATGATTGTGCGTGTTGCTGGTCCACTAATAGTACTAACCTTTAACAGTTAATTTTACTCATTTTCATTAATTACAAGTTTCTATGTAACTGTTTTTATACTGTTTTACTTTCTTTTTTATTCAAGAAAATATTTTTAATTTATTTATCTTATTTTATTAATTTTAAAAAAAAGGACCTTATCTTCACCATACCTGGTTGTCCAAATTAGGCATAATAATGTGTTAATTCCATGACTGTATATAACGGTATCGGTTGATATCGGTATCGGTAATTAAGAGTTGGACAAGCCATTATCGGACATCCCTACTTTCAACTGGTGGCCCGCGATTTTAGTTTGAAAAAACATGCGAGAGAATCACATTTTTGCAACAGATTTCTAGAAACGCTGTCAAATGTGATCTTTGACTGATCTTTGAAAGCTGAGCGCTCCTGTAAATAAATTAAGTAAAATCAAATGTCTACTGTAGAGGATGCTGGTTTTACGGAATATACGAAAATAAGACTAATAGTGAAGGGAGAAGTCTGGGCCGCTGATCTGTAGCTTTCTGGAAATGTGGCCCCCAAAATAATGTTGTGGAATATGCCTGTCCTACAGTGTACTAATAAAAGCATGTTCCTAAACTGTACACATCAAAGGTTAATAGTGGCACCACCTTCCTTTAAAGGACATTGTGTGATAAAATGTGCAAGTTATCTGACAATAGCTCAAGTTGTTGAGTAAAAAAGCCCATCATTGTCTTTTAACAAAAAAAAAGGTGATGGGGAGGTGTGTTGCAACAAGTTGAGTCAAAGTTCCAGGAGGCGGGCCTATATATATATATATATAAAAAAAAGTCATCACTTCTAGCAGCCGTCAATCATTGACTCAAGCAGATAAGACAATGTGACGTCATGTCTCCTCCCTCACGCGCAGCCAGCATCTCCAAGCTAACTTCGAGTAAAGTTAGCATTTTTAAAAAGGGCATGTTAAAGGGCGGCGTGCACGTTAAAAGTGTTGGGATGATAGGATGAGGCGTGTGTGTGTGGATTGGCAAGGCTGGGGGGAGACGCAGAGGGGGTGGGGGGAGGATGCAACAGGCGTCACGTCGATGCTGTGTTGGCTGCGCGTCAACGCAGACGCCAAAAAAAAAAAAGTGCTCGAAACGCTACGAAAAGTGATTAAAGCGACACAAAAGTGACACGTTCCGACACAACGGGTGTTTTGTTTTTTTTTGACGCCTGGTCGTCGCGTCGATGCACTTTACGCAAGAGAACGGCTCCCTTTCTTGATAAATACGCATGGGCAAGGTCACAGCAGCACCGTGGAGCTAGCAGCTGTTAGCCAGGATGGGACCGGAAGTCATGTGCAAAATACAACAACTTGCTTGCGAAATTAGATCATATTAGTTTAATGTAGTCAATTCGACGCGATAAGCCGTGCTCGGGTTTACATGTTTGCGGACAGTTGTGCTCAATATTGCCACGATGCTGCTGTGGAATGAGAGTCACACGTAAAGACATCAGCATCGCACATGAAGGCCAAATCAACTGATAATAAACATTTCTTTGTGAAACCGCAAAAAAAAAAGGCGTTTCGTTCAAGTTTTTAGTGCTTATATTTCGACGAAAGCAACAGGTGGCTTTACTTTGAAAGTGCACACAGGAAGCCGGCGAGCTGTTGGCCTGACATGGCCACTAACAGCGAGGCTCCGACCAAAGTGCACCCGAGATATGGATGCTCGCCTCCGGCAGCGAGCACACTTTGACCTCCCACCCCCCCCGATCCCACCCTGCCCTCGGGTGAGAGAAACGACAAAAGTGTGTAAAAAAGAAAACCAAAAAGGGGGGGGGCGACTAGTTTCGTTCAAAGTGTGAGTGAACGAGGAAGAGAGCAGCGCTGAATTCCACCGCTTGGATGCGCATCAAACTAGGAAGCAGCAGCAACACGGGGGGAGGAAAAGTGCCTCGCCATCTTAAAAAGTTGACTTCGCTTGGTGGAAACAAGTCACGAGTACAGCACAAACACGACAAAAAACAACCGAGCACAAAACTAGCAAAGTCGGCACAACCCAAAAAAAAACAACAACAAAAAAAAGAGAGACTTACGTCGGACTTTGTTGGGGTTGGGCTGCTTACGCCGAGACATCGTGGCGAGGAGGATGATGATGATGACGAGGATGGGGTGATGAAGGGGAGAGAGAGAGAGAGAGAGAGGCTGCAAAGTTGCTCCGAAGAGGAGAGGAATCAAAATGGCGTTTCCGAAGGGATGTGCAAACTTGGACAAACTTTACTCCGGCTTCTCCTCCTCCTCCCTCCCTCCCTCCTTCCTCCCTCCCTCCCTCCTCCTCCTCTTCCTCCCGGAGGCACAAGTCGAGAGAAAGAGTCGAAGAAAGCTTGTTGTGTGTTGGGAGTCGTCGGCCTCTCCTCCTCCGTGTGTGTGTGCGTGTGTGTCCGTCTAAAGCCGCGCACTAAAGCTCATCACGTGTTGTGTGTGTGTGTGTGTGTGTGTGTGTGCAGTCTCCAAGGGGACGTGGCCACCAAGCATCTCTCTCCCGTGCACACGCACGCACGCTCGCACATGCCCGCGGGGAGGCTTCTCTTCTTCTTCTTCTTCTTCTTCTTCTTCTTCCTCCTTTCCACGCACGCGCAGCTTCAACTACTTTGGAGTTGCTTTGAAAGTTTGCACGTTTGTGTCGTTGACAAGTCAAACTCCTCTCTGCCCCCCCCCGCCCCCCTACAGCCCACCCCGCAGTGACGTCAGCGGACAACCCCCCTCTTTCAAAACTTTGCTCTCGAGGCCCAGGCGAACGAGCGCAGCATCCGCGACTTTAAAGGGCGAACCGACAAGAAAGCGACCCCGGAACTATCGCGAGACTTTGAGCGAGGAAGGTAAGGATGATGCTAACGTTCAGGCCTGGTTTTTAAAGGCGAAACTCTGTTAGCTTAGCTTGCACACCTTGACGTCTTGCATCATGTAAGATTGTTTGAAAAAAAAATTACTAATTTCAATCTCGCTTGTTGGGCTGTGACGTCATGACTTGTACACCTGTGTGTCGTGCGAGAGCCATTTTCATGAAGCAAAGTGCACAGTTGCACTGTAAGGCTGCATGACATTTAAGCAAAACTGACTTATTGTTGTGAGTTGACATCATAACACACTCCTAAGAAGTATTTCATGTTTGACACCTTGTCTTCTGATGAGGTTATTTAGTTTAAAAACTATTTTTAATCCCACTTGTCATCACATTTACACCTGTCTTAAAATATTGGACTTTTTTTATTTGATTCTGTCAACATTGCCTCATAGCATAGTAAAAAGACAATTGGGCAAAACCCTCTCATTTAATTAATATTTACACCAGGGGTGTCCAAACTTTTTCCACCGAGGACCACACACTGAAAAATTAAAGCATGCTGGGGCCATTTTGATATTTTTTAATTTTAAAACCCATTTATATTGTAACAGTTAGGACTTCCCTCAACATACTTGCCAACCTTGAGACCTCAGAATTAGGGAGGTATTCAAAAGGCCCGCTGGGGAGGGTGTGTATGTACATATATATATATATGTATATATATATATATATATATATATATATATATATATATATATATATATATATATATATATATATATATATATATATATATATATATATATATATATATATATATAATGTGTATATATATATATATTTATATATGTATAGCTGTAATTCAATGAAATTCAAGTATTTCTTATATACTGTATGTATATAAAACAAATACTTGAATTTCAGTGAATTACAGCTATATATATATATATATATATATATATATATATATATATAGCTGTAATTCACTGAAATTCAAGTATTTATTTTATTTATATATATATATATATATATATATATATATATATATATATATATATATATATATATATATATAAATAAAATAAAATACTTTAATTTCAGTGAATTACAGCTATATATATATATATATAGGTGAATTACAGTTATATATATATATATATATATATATAACTGTAATTCACCTATATATATATATATAGCTGTAATTCACTGAAATTAAAGTATTTTATTTTATTTATATATATATATATATATATATATATATATATATATATATATGTATATATATATATATGTATATATATATATGTATATATATATATTTATAAAAGAAATACTTGAATTAATTAAATAAATTATTATTATTATTTAAGAAATTATCAATGTCGATGCCATTAGCGAATCCTCTTATCGAACCGATTCCTTATCGAATCTCTTAACGGATCCAGATAGGTTGCTGTGTGTGCACCTTGTGTGTGCACTGAGTTCCAAAAGCCATAGATGTTATCTGACCGGCCGGCACGCTGTTTATATGGAAAAAAAGTGGACGTGACTGAGGACAGCATGCGGCCGTTAAAGGATCAAGGTTTCAGGTGAGAGGGGACGCTAAAGGCACGCCCCAAATATTGTTGTAAGGGTGGAAATCGGGAGAAATTCGGGAGAATGGTTGCCCCGGGAGATTTTCGGGAGGGGCACTGAAATCCGGGACTCTCCCGGGAAAATCGGGAGGGTTGGCAAGTATGTCCCTCAATGTTAGTGACTGTTAAAGGTCCCGTGGACCCAACAGGGTCTCAGTTATTTAAGTGTTAAAAATAAGTCATGTATTGTTATTTTTATATAGATTTATAGATCAACTTCACATCTGTCTGTTCAAAAATTATATTTTTAATGTTTTACGCTCTTTTTGCTCAAGCCCTCTTTTTTTAATAAGAACCCCAGCCTCCCCAAAAAGGTTGCAAGTGGAATATTTGATGTGAAGTAATTGGAGCCTTAAATAGGTAAATAATTAATTAATTAAACATTGCTTTTGGTTCATTATTATTTTTTGAAGAATGACCGTTTAAAAAAAAATCACACTAAAGGTCCCGGGGACCCAAAAAGGTCTCAGTCATTTAAGTGTTAAAAATAAGTCATATTAATATTTATTTTTACTTTCAGTGCTTAAATGTCTTTAGATCATTGTCAGATCTCTCCGTTGACATAAACATATATATATATTTTTTAGGTTGTATGCCCTTTTTGTCAAAACCCTCTTTATTTGATTGGACAAATCAATATTCAATATTTTCCCCTTAAAATGTTAAAAGTGGAATATTTGATGTGAAGTAATTGAAGTCCGGAATAGGTGTTAATAAATCACTTTAAAAGTCCTCAGTCAATAAAATGTTAAAAATAAGTCATATATTACTTTTTTTTTTTACTTCAGTGCTTAAATATCTTTATATCATCTTCAGACCTATCCATTGACATTAAGGTATAATTTATTTTTATTTTTTATGCCCTTTTTGTCAAAACCTTCTTTATTTGATAGGACAAACACAAAATATGCAACATTTCCCCCCCCAAAATGTTGAAAGAAGAATATTTTATGTCAATTCCATTCCATACATGTAAATCAGAGCTGGGCAAATATTTGGACTCGGGGGCCACATTGAGAGACAAAACATGTCAGGGAGGCCAAAGTGTATGTGTGTATAAATGATATATACACTTTTGATGTAAAAATCTGCTGTACAGTGTGTGTTTGGGTCCCTTTTTTTCAGGATTCCTATATACAAAAAGTCACAATGTCCGATAGCGTTCTAAAAAAGTTTAAATGGAATTTTACAGTTTTTTTACTGAATGGGACACCCAAAATATACATTAAAATAAAGAAAGTGGGATTTACAATATTAACTATGAACAATAAAACACAGAATATTAACAACATATGAACATCGCTCCTTGATAGACATCTTTTACATCCATCCATCCATTTTCTACCGCTTATCCCTTTTGGGGTGGCGGGGGGTGCTGGAGCCTATCTCAGCTACATCTTTTACAATCAAACAAAAATGTAACAAACAGCAAAATATGAATGCAAATGGTAATAAACACCTACAATATGATATATTATCACTTTTATGCGGACATTTGTTGTAAAAATGTGCTTCCGCATCTGTTCCTGACACAATGTGTTTCGGGCTGGCTGCTCTGAAAACAAACCCCGCCCACTCTGCTTTTTCCTGGTCTGAGCTGTTGTGCCATAAATTAGCGTAATAACTCCTATTACACTCAAAAGCACGGATTCTTTATATAGTTTAAGACTTACAGTAATTTAAAAACAGCATTGCACATCATAATGGCGGTTACAGTTTTGATGTTAAAGGTCTAAAAAAAATTATGTAGAACGTCCGGCGGGCCGGATTGAAAATCTTCATGGGCCGCATGTGGCCCGCGAGCCGTATTTTGCCCAGGTCTGATGTTAATAATTCATAACAACATAGCTTTTGGTTCATTAGTATTTTTCGAGAATGTTGTCTATCTGTGTTAGCTCTCCGATTAGGTGCAACTTGTCCAGGGTGTACCCTGCCTTCTGCCCGAGTGCAGCTGGGATAGGCTCCAGCCCCCCGCGGTAGAAAATGAATGGATGACAATTTTTCAAAGGTCACGGTGATCCAAAAGAGTCTCAGTCATTAAAGTTTTAAAATAAATCATATATCAATATTTTTTTTACTTATGTAGAGATCAAGATCAGATCAATCCGTTGACATAGTTATATATCTATATTTGTTTTGCCCTCTTTGTCAAAACCCTATTTTTTTCAATAGGAAAAACAGAAAACATGCAATATACTACCCTAAACAATGTTTGAAGTGGAATATTTGATGTGAAGTAATTGGAGCCTTTATTAGGTAAATACTTGCTTTTGATTCATTATTTATTGATCAATGACAGTTAAAAAAAAAATCTGACTAAAGGTCTCGGGGATCCAAAAGGCCCCCACTTATAAAAGTGTTAAAAATAAGTCATATTTCAATTTATATTATTTTTAATTTCAACACTTAAATCTCTAAATCAACTTCAGATCTGTTAATTATAGGTTTTTATTATTTTTTGAGAAATGACAGTTTTAAAGTAGGAAAACTGCCTGTTTGGCAGTTTTGTGTTTATTAGTGCCAATATTGTTGCTGTTACATTTCCCCAGTTTGCTCTTTTATTCCACTTTTATAGTTGTTGTTTTTTTGTACTAGTATTTTTAAGGTGTGCTGTGGGCCGCGCTTTGGACACCCCTGATTTACACAAATGTGCTTTTGGGCGGGCAGAGACGCCACCATCCCTCTTTTTCGCACGGTCGATTAGATTGAATCATGTAAAGTCCCAAGCCCCGCCCCCGCGTCACCATTGTCACGCCGATGGTAACCGAGTGTTGCGTATTTGTGACATCAGGTCAAAGCATTATAAAACCGTTTCACTTTGTCTTTTTGATTCGTATACATTTGTTTATAAAACGTAACGTAATCTCTTTGGTTTTACTGAAGCACCATCGAACTGGCAGCAGGCTGGCTGTGAAATCATTTTAAACCTTTGACAAAGTTTTTCCAGTATGTCCTTTTTAAAAACAGCAGAATGCTCCTGTCATATAAATGATCTTTGACTGGTGTAGTGCTTGTATTTCAATGGGCCTTGCGTTGACATTATATACCATACCTGGGCAAATTAAGGCCCGGGGGCCACATGCGGCCCGTTAAGCTTTTCAATCTGGCTCGCCGGACATTCCCAAATTATTTTTTTAGATCTTTAAGATGGGAAGTGTAGCTGCCATTATGATATGCAGTGATGTTTTCAAATGACTGTAAGTCTTGAACTATACAAAGTATTTCAATGGTTGGAATCTGCGCTTTTTCATGATATACTAGTTACTATGGTCATCTAATTAGTTACTATGGTAATCTAAGTCACAGCAGCTCAGACGAGGCACCTTGTGGCGGGGTGCGTTTCCACAGAGTGTTTCAAAAATGCAGGTGTCAGGGACAGACGCGCAAGGAGATTTTTACAAAGTTCTAAAGCTTAGTGATATATCAGATGTATCAGATTGTAGGTGGGTTTTTTTTTTTACCCATGGCGTTGTTGCATTTTTGTTGCGTTTCGCTTGCTTGTAAAATATGTCGATGGAGAGGGGGTGTGACCTTCATATGTTGTCAATATTCAGTGTTTTATCGTTCATAATTAATATTGTAAATCCCACATTCTTTATTTTTATGTACATTCTGGGTGTCTCATTCAGGAAAAAAATTTGAAATTCCATTCCGTTTTTTAAGGCGGTCTGTCCATAACGTTTTTAGCTTTTAATCAGACATTATTGTGAGGTTTTGTATTAGTGTTCCTAAAAATAGGACCCAAGCAAATATACTGTACAGGAGATTTTCACAGCTTACATATACACTACCGTTCAAAAGTTTGGGGTCACATTGAAATGTCCTTATTTTTGAAGGAAAAGCACTGTACTTTTCAATGAAGATAACTTTAAACTAGTCTTAACTTTAAAGAAATACACTCTATACATTGCTAATGTGGTAAAGTACTATTCTAGCTGCAAATGTCTGGTTTTTGGTGCAATATCTACATAGGTGTATAGAGGCCCATTTCCAGAAACTATCACTCCAGTGTCCCATTTCCAGCAACTATCACTCCAGTGTTCTAATGGTACAATGTGTTTGCTCATTGGCTCAGAAGGCTAATTGATGATTAGAAAACCCTTGTGCAATCATGTTCACACATCTGAAAACAGTTTAGCTCGTTACAGAAGCTACAAAACTGACCTTCCTTTGAGCAGATTGAGTTTCTGGAGCATCACATTTGTGGGGTCAATTAAATGCTCAAAATGTCCAGAAAAAGAGAACTTTCATCTGAAACTCGACAGTCTATTCTTGTTCTTAGAAATGAAGGCTATTCCACAAAATTGTTTGGGTGACCCCAAACTTTTGAACGGTAGTGTAGATCAGTGGTTCTCAAATGGGGGTATGCGTACCCCTGGGGGTACTTGAAGGTATGCCAAGGGGTATGTGAGATTTTTTTAAAATATTCTAAAAATAGCAACAATTCAAAAATCCTTTATAAATATATTTATTGAATAATACTTCAACAAAATATGAATGTAAGTTCATAAACTGAACATCAAATCAAGTAGGCTATTCCATTCATTACCATAAACCCAGAGTTTCCCCCATGCCATCATGGTTTGACCCTCACTAAAATGTCTGTCAAAAAGAACTGTGAAAAGAAATGCAACAATGCAATATTCAATGTTGACAGCTAGATTTTTTTGTGGACATGTTCCATAAATATTGATGTTAAAGATTTATTTTTTGTGAAGAAATGTTTAGAATTAAGTTCATGAATCCAGATGGATCTCTATTACAATCCCCAAAGAGGGCACTTTAAGTTGATGATTACTTCCATGTGTAGAAATCTTTATTTATAATTGAATCACTTGTTTATTTTTCAACAAGTTTTTAGTTATTTTTATATCTTTTTTTCCAAATAGTTCAAGAAAGACCACTACAAATGAGCAATATTTTTGCACTGTTATACAATTTAATAAATCAGAAACTGATGACATAGTGCTGTATTTTACTTCATCTCTTTTTTTCAACCACAGATGCTTTGCTCTGATTAGGGGGTACTTGAATTAAAAAAATGTTCACAGGGGGTACATCACTGAAAAAAGGTTGAGAACCACTGGTGTAGATAGATATACCGGCCGCCGGAAAAAAAAAAATTCTCTAAACTTGGCCCCCCGAGTCAAAATAATTGCCCAGGCCTGTTGTATACAAATAGAAGGCGTTCTGAAAATATCGCCCCTGGAACAACTTATTTGTGTACTTCTGTCGCATCATCACTTTTACACCAGTGATGTTCTTATTTTCACTGTAAACCTTCAAATAAAACAAAGTCTCCTTAAATGTGTCAGATGATACATTTTATATACTTGCCTAAAAGTGTTATCTTGTATTGCCTCCTTGAGTAAACCAGCGCGGACACTGGGGCGGCGCCCTCGAGCCACATGTGATATTAATATCACAGCAGCCACACCGCTCCCGAACTGAAGCTGACGACTAAATTTAAACGCCCTCCATTGCTGCGCTCCCACATTCCTACCAGGCCTCCCCTCCATCTCCCGCCAGGCCTCCTCCTCCTCCTCCTCCCATCACGCAGTGCTGCTGCTAAAGATGATGAAGATGACGAAGGCAGAGCAATAACTTGATGTGACGTCAAATCTGTGTAACTACGTATAACAAAAACTAACTTGGCTTGAAGTTTGATAAGTGAAAGGTAGGCCAGTTAGCAAATGCTAATTAAGTTAAAGTACCAATGATTGTCACACACACACTAGGTGTGGTGAAATTTGTCCTCTGTATTTGACCCATCCCCTTGTTCACCCCCTGGGAGGTGAGGGAAGCAGTGAGCAGCAGCGGTGCTGCGCCCGGGAATCATTTTTGGTTATTTAACCCCCAATTCCAACCCTTGATGCTGAGTGCCAAGCAGGGAGGTAATGGGTCCCATTTTTATAGTCTTTGGTATGACTCGGCCAGGGTTTGAACTCACAACCTACCGATCTCAGGGCGGACACTCTAACCACTAGGCCACTGAATTCAGAGCAGTTAGAATATGTGTGTCCAAAGTGCGCCCCTGGGGCCATTTGCAACCCATAGCTAATTTTTTAAAGGCCCATTGCACAATCACTAGCATTCTAATATTAGCATGCTAGCTTTTTTGCAAATTTCACATTCATACACCTCAGCGTCAAATATTTTCTTGCTTGACGAATAATTCCTGTTAGTATGCTAACATTAGTATACTACGTTTTGTTTTTTTAGCTACTTTTGTAGGTATAAACTCCAGTCATATTGCAAGCTGGCATTTTAAACACACTTTTAAGGTATCCACCTCATAGTAAAATATTTTGGTACTTGACATTACAGTTAGCATTTTAGCATGCTAATAACTTTAGCTTGCTAGATTTTTTTTTTAGCTGATTTTAGCATATGTTTTGCTATTTTACCATTGCTAACTGTAAGCATGCTATTGGTAGCATAATACTGTTAGCATGCTTACATGCAACCCATAGCTAAATTTTCATTAGTTAAAGTTAAAGTCCCAACGATAGTCACACACACACTAGATGTGGTGAATTTGACCCATCCCCATGTTCTCCCCCTGGTAGGCGAGGGGAGCAGTGAGCAGCAGCGGTGTCTGCGCTCGGGAATCATTTTTGGTGATTTAGCCCCCAATTCCAACCCTTGATGCTGAGTGCCAAGCAGAGTCCCATTTTTATAGTCTTTGGTATGACTCGGCCGGGGTTTGAACTCACAACCTTCCAGTCTCAGGGCGGACACTCTAACCACTAGGCCACTGAGCAGGTTTAGCATTAGCATTCTAATATTAACAAACTAGCTTTTTTTGCAAATTTTACAGGCATACACCTCAGCGTCAAATATTTTCTTGCTTGACGAATAACTCCTGTTAGCGTGCTAACGTTAGTATACTACCTTTTTTTTTAGCTATTTTTGTAGGTATGAACTCCAGTCATATTTTGGTACTTGATGCATACTAACAATTACAAGCTAGCATTTTAAACACATGTTTAAAGTACACACCTCATAGTAAACTATTTTGGTACTTGACTTTACAGTTAGCATTTTAGCATGCCAGATTTTTTTTTTAGATCATTTTAGCATATATTTTGTTATTTTACCTATGCTAACTGTAAGCATGCTATTGGTAGCGTAATACTGTGAGTATGCTAATATCTAATTTTGCTTATATTTTCTGTTACCTGATGTTATCTGGCCAGTGTGTTATCTGCTAGCATTTTAATTTGGTTTTGGCTTTTCAGCGTTCACGTGAAATTGCTACCAAAACTGCATTTTCTAGTTCTTTGAAAAGGATCCATATACTTGTTTGATCAATCAATCAATGTTTATTTGTATAGCCCTAAATCACAAGTGTCTCAAAGGGCTGCACAAGCCACAACGACATCCTCGGTTCAGAGCACACATAAGGGCAAGGGAAAACTCACAACCCAGTGGGACGTCGATGTGAATGACTATGAGAAACCTTGGAGAGGACCGCAGATGTGGGTGGACCCCCCCACCCCCCCTCTGGGGGAGACCGGGGATGTTTGGGGCGGGGGGCGTGGTTAAGAAGAAAGTGTATTTACAGCTAGAATTCACCAAATCAAGTATTTCATATATATAAATTATATATATATATATATATGTATGAAATACTTGACTTTCAGTGAATTCTAGCTATATATATATATATATATTTATTTATTTTTAATTTTATTATACATATAAATAAAATACTTGAATTTCAGTGTTCTGCAGGCTATCCAGTAGATGGCAGTATTGTCCTGTTTAAGAGTGTCACAACATTGCTGTTTACTGCAGACGAACTGCTTCACGGTAGACTAAACGTGACTGCTGTTGTTGTGTGTTGGTACCGCGCTGGGAGGACGTTAATGAAACTGCCTAACAATAAACCCACATAAGAAACCAAGAACTCTCTCTCCTTGTTGTGCACTCTACTCTCTAAAAGCCGTAGATGTTATGACGTCATTGGGCAGGCAAGCTGTTTATATTGTGGGAAAGCGGACGTAAGAACGGCTGTCCCCACTCAGGTCCGCATTGAGCTGGAGGGGGCGTGGCCTCCAGCTCTGGCTGAATACCGGGAGTTTGTCGGGAGAAAATCTCTGCCGGGAGGTTGTCGGGAGAGGCGCTGAATACCGGGATTCTCCCGCTAAAAACGGGAGGGTTGGCAAGTATGGAGTATACAAATGAGTTTTAAGATGGCACTTAAATGCTTCTACTGAGGTAGCATCTCTAATTGTTACCGGGAGGGCATTCCATAGTACTGGAGCCCGAATAGAAAACGCTCTATAGCCCGCAGACTTATTTTGGGCTCTGAGAATCACTAATAAACCGGAGTTCTTTGGGGACATATGGTACAATACAATCAACAAGATAGGCTGGAGCTAGACCGTGTAGTATTTTATACGTAAGTAGTAAAACCTTAAAGTCGCATCTTAAGTGCACAGGAAGCCAGTGCAGGTGAGCCAGTCTAGGCGTAATATGATCAAACTTTCTTGTTCTTGTCAAAAGTCTAGCAGCCGCATTTTGTACCAACTGTAATCTTTTAATGCTAGACGTAGGGAGACCCAAAAATAATCTGTTACAGTAATCGAGACAAATGTGAGAACTACCAAAATAGCCCCCGCATCCTTTGATTTGTCAGTCTGTGGCCCTCAGTGGAAAAAGTTTGGCCACCCCAGTTAAATAGAAGAGGTCGTCAATGTTCTAGGAGTTTAGCGAGCACAGCTTGAGCTTTTGTTTTGTGACGACTCCAATGAAAAGGACCCTTGTGACGTTGCTAATCTAATCACCCCTTTTCACCTGGACTTTTATATTCAAATGAGAGGCAACAAGCGCAGTCAGGTCACATGTCCAGCTCGTCCGCTTCTCCATCACAGCAGCAACTTTTGAATGTATCGCTATTGTCCTAACTTGAGCATGTCTTTACCCCTTTGCAGGCCCACCCAGCTCAAATGCTAATGCTAAGGAGCTCTCTGAACGGTCAAAGCCGTTAGTTGATGACCTGCGACCCCCTACTCCCAAGCCACTTTTTTTTTTTTATCATTGTGCAATCTTAACAACGAAAAGTGATGCACGGAAGTTTCTGGAAGCACCAAATGTGCGGTGAGGATGGCGAGCAAGAAGTTGTCTCCTGCACAAGAAAGCGTGATGTTATTTATTGGACAGTCACCATGGAGCTGTTGCCATCAGCAACAATAGGGTGGATTCATCCATTCAGCACAGGACGAGGACGAGGAGGAGGAGGAGGAGGAGGAGGAGGCATTCGTAAAGTTGCGCGGAGGAGGCGACAACGTGAGCGGGATGTTTCCCGACATGCCGTTGCTGTTGCTCAGCCTCCATTGGAGCGCCGTGGGTCACATGACGGCGACACCTGTCGGCAGGATAACGAGAGAAAAAAACAGCAGCACGGATTGTTGACCTCTTCCTCTGCGCAGAGTGGGAAGATGCGGCTCAGACATGTGCAGAGGGGGGGGGGGGGAGGGCGTGAAAAACCGGTTTCCAATAGTGACGGATGATTTGTAGGTAACAGTTGTTTGCCTTGCAGCCTGACAGCCAGCGCCATGCTCGTCACGCTGTCTTTTGCTTTCCTTAAAGGAACAGTACGTCACAGCATCACTTTGACCTGTGGACCCACCTCAGACCGCAAATGCGTCCACATGTTTACGACCTAGCTGCCAAAATGTCCTCCTGACTCCACTCAAGCCACAAGAGGGCGCCAATCACTGCAGGGCAACTTTTTTTTTGGACTCACCTTTTTGTTTAACCTGTGCGTGCCACATGCAGTGACAAGTTTAGCCACTGGAGGGTGCATCTCATCAGTTTGAACTTTTTTTTTTTTTTTTTTTGCAAGAGCACAAGTCACCACACGTGTGCGTGTCACACTGGTTGGTGTGCTTTCTGCACGGACCAGTTTTGTGATGCTGATACATTTGATACCGTTGCCTCGGTAACGGCTTGCCTGCCTACCCTGAGGGTCTGGGGCATGCAAAAAAAAAAAAAAGGTTTGTTTGCATGTTTAAAAAAAGTTGCCATTAAAGCAACGTGTAAATGACACAAAATCAATTTGGTTTCAGCTTCTTTGTGCAAACTGTCAACTAGACACAAGTAGAGTGGTGTATAAAGAGAATATGACCAACTCTGTTTCAGGCGATCTTCTCAATGATCTCGGCCAAAAGGCACTCACGTGACTACAGGGCGCCATGACTGCTACCAACATTAAGCTGATCGGTCTGTGTTCATTCTATATCCAATTCTGAAACGCAAATCAAAAAACGAAGTTAAGGCCGTTTTTCGATTTTTACTATATATGGCAGATTTTAAAACAAACAAAAAAGGGTTGATTTTCATCAAAATATTGCCATAACATTTGATTTTGTGCTGTTTTCCTTTTATGGATTTTTATTTTTCCAGATAAACACAAAAATCCAATTCATGTTTATGCAAAAACGCGTGTCTATCTGTGTGATGACAAATTGAACTGGAAGCAGTATTTTAGCTTTTCCTTCACGTTTAGCCAGTTTTTCAGTGATGCAGGAGTCTGTTGTTTTAAAAAAGTGTCATTAAATAGTTGTCCAACTTTTGTTTCAGAAATAAAAAAAATGTCCCATAATTAGTTTTTTGATGTGCATTTGAGAATTCGAAATCGAATGAACGCTAGGTACACGGACCCTGATCCTATGTGTTTGCAGCGCTTCCTCATTACTTTTGCCCTGTTGTGCAGCATGGAATTCCTCCACCCGCGAGAATTGTGGAAAGCTTTTACATCGCTATCCCCACAAGCCGGAAAGAAAACAAGTATGGAAAGAGAAGGTTCGTAATCAATTCTGGAGAGCCACCGATTACAACGTCTTGTGCGAGGTAAACACACCACACAACATCTGTGTTTGGTTCAGGAGAGAACACACAGAAGATAATACAAATAATAACAGAATAAATAAACATATTTAAGAGATGATTTGAAAAAAAAACTGACTATCTTTGAATCTCAGTAAAATTTAAATAATGCAATTCGGTAGCAGCAGAAGAGAAAATCAAACGCAAAAACAAAAGAAACCAAATGTTGGGTGTAATTATAGATGACATAATGAACTGGAATTTTGGAAATCTTATAAACAATATACAACATCAGTGTTTCCCATAAACTGCCAACATACCTGTGGCGGTGGGGGCGTGGCTATGGGCGGGTCACCATGACATCATCGAGTAATTTGCATAATTTACTACAATGATTTCATTTTCTCTAAAAAGGCTCAAAAAATGTATACTTACTAATTAACAATAACAGTTTTGTTTTAAACATCCGTCCATCCATCCATCCATCCATCCATTTTACAATATAATTACAACACTTTATGTACATATTTATATACAGATTTGAACAATAAGTTATTCACTGAAATATATTTATTAATTGTGGTTCTTACAAAAAATATATCTTGTAAAATATAAAACTAAAATGTCTCAAAGCTCTGCCCCTTTAATTAGTGCATACTAAATAATTTAACTTTAGACTACTACTACAACCATATTATTTACCAGCAACATAAAGTGAAACAGAGGCAGAGGTGTCCTGCCACAGTCAGTAACAAACAGAAAACAGTAGTGGTGGTAGATGGACACAGAGCTTCATCAAACATCTGATCCACTGAACAAAGAGCTCCAAAAATCTTGAACTTTAGACTGCCATCAGTTTTACTCCCTACACTTAACCATGTGTTTCCTACTGCCTGCAGACTTTGCACCCTTTGTTATATACAATGTTGTGTTTCTAATATAAATACATTTAATAAAGTCAAATACAAATAAGGCAACAAGAGAAGTATCCTACACTTCTCTTTTGTAAAGTAAATCTGAACAGTCGATATGGGCATCTACATCATGATTTGCCTGAGAAGCTGGAGAGGACAAAAAAACAAAAAAATAATGATTTATTTTTAATTTTTAATTTAATTTAATTTAATTTTTTTTTATTTTTTTTATTTGTGGCGGACGTAATTCTTTCGTGGCGGGCCGCCACAAATAAATGAATGTGTGGGAAACCCTGAACATACAGTGACAAGAAATACGTCAATAATGAATAAGGCAAAAAATGTTCTAGACCAAAAATCACTCTGTAATCTCTACTGCTCGCCAGTGTTACCATATCCAAGTTGTTGTGCAGAAATATGGGGCATATAAGTACAAAAGTACACTTATTCACTTAGCATGTCACAAAAATGAAAGATGAGTTAGAGCATGGGTGTCAAACTCATTTTAGCTCAGGGGCCGCACGGAGAAAAATCTGTGCACATGCGGGCCGGACTATTAAAACAAAAAAATAAAGACAACTTCAGATTGTTTTCTTTGTTTTACTTTGGCCAAAAATAGAACAAACACATTCTGGAAATATTACAATAAAAATATAGAAAAAAAACAACAGGCAGCGATAAAGTTTAGATCCTTGAAAGAAAGAAGAAAGTGAATGAATGTTATAACTGAATACATTTACACATGCATAAGAATTTGTTTTCTTTTGTATTTCTTTTATTGAATTAAGTAACGTTTGTGACAACCTTTTTCCAAAACACAATATAGAATGTGAGATGTAACAGGATAATGCATACATTTATCATTTTTTTCAAAACGGTTACAAAAAAGCAGAACCCCAAAAATGTACTTTGGGACCCCATTTTTATGACTTGATGGGGTCCCATGGACCCCATTTTGAGAATTCCTAGCGCCAACACTGATGTAGTATTGGTGCGTGCAAAACAGCAGCAGGCGGCTGTGGCCTGCGGGCCGGTTCTAATACTAATCAATTATCATTATTAATTAGGCCAGCGGGCCTTGACTTTTGACACCCCTGAGTTAGAATGATACATAATGAGTGATTACAAATATATTGAAGCCAGCCACCACAGTTGACATACTTCACACAAAAGTCATAAATTCTCCGTAAGTGTTTGTCCAAAGTTAATGGAAGATTTTGGCAAAAAGAGCATTTGTAATTAGAGTGTCCGCCCTGAGATCGGTAGGTTGTGAGTTCAAACCTCGGCCGAGTCATATCAAAGACTATAAAAATGGGACCCATTGCCTCCCTGCTTGGCACTCAGCATCAAGGGTTGGAATTGGGGGTTAAATCAACAAAAATGGCCGCTGCTGCCCACTGCTCCCCTCACCTCCCAGGGGGTGGAACAAGGGTATGGGTCAAATGCAGAGGACAAATTTCCCCACACCTAGTGTGTGTGTGACAATCATTGGTACTTTAACCTTAACTTTAACAGTGTAGCAGCAGAGAGTGTCAAATACAGCCGCAAAATCACACTTTCACGAAATAAAAGCATGTTTTATTGTAAGTTAATGTGCTGGAGTATGTAAACTATACATAGACAAATTATTTTCAGTGTCAAAACGACAGCAATCACATGCATGCGGATACAGCCACACATGTCCTTTGTAGCAGTCACGGCGCCTGTTTAGGGGTGGTGTGGCTCGGCTGGTAGAGCGGCCGTGTCAGCAACTTGAGGTTTCCAGATTCAATCCCTGCCTCCACCATCCCAGTCACTGGCGTTGTGTCCTCGGGCAAGGCACTTTACCCACCTACCTCCAGTGCCACACACACTTGTTTAGATGTAGCTTAAAGATGTAGATCATGGGTTTCACTATGTAAAGCGCTTTGAGTCTCTAGAGAAACGCACTATATAAATATACTTCACTGCTTTTTAGTTGGCCATGAATTGATTTACGTGGACCCCGACTTAAACAAGTTGAAAAACTTATTCGGGTGTTATCATTTAGTGGTCAATTGTGCAGAATATGTACTGTACTGTGCAATCTACTAATAAAAGCTTCAATCAATCAATCAATCAGTCAGCCATTCTCTCTTTATATATGACTGGACACAAGGGGGTTGCAGCACCCTCTAGTGGTGGAGAGAACTAGAGCTGGGGTCCTTAACCTTTTTGACCTCGGGGCCAAACTTTTCCACCGCAGAGGGTCCGATACCCACTCAAATATTAACACTTAATCTTGATTTTGATTATATTCAATAATTATATTTAACTTACTGGCTGATTACAAAATTAAGACTTATCGAAATACTGCAAAAGAAGGGACTCATTAAAACTGAAAAATAAATGTAACTAACTGCAGTGCTAAAATAAATGATCTCTAACTAAATGAATGATTGATAATATGTTTCCTAAATAAAATGTCAGTAAAATTAACATCCAAATGAAAATACAGCTTGACCACTTTAGTCATAATTTTTGTGCTTAAAAACTTCTCTGACTTTCGCTCCAGACTTTGATATTGTGGGAAAGTGTATCACAACTAAGTTCCGCTGCGGCCCATACACACCACGGCTGGAAAAAATATATATTTTCGGTGGCCCCTCTAGGGGGCGCTTGCAGCCCATGAATGGGCCTATGAATAAGAACCACTGAACTAGAGCATCATGTCGACAGCAAAAGGTGACTACAATGTTGTTATTAACACTCACCCCGTGGTTTTCACTTTGCTTTATTGTTAGTAGTTGGTTATTGCATTAGAACAACAATTGAATGATTCAAGAAAGAATATTGGAATTAATTTGTCACATTCTTTCTATGCATCAAATGTTAATGTTTTATTAACGTCTTTGGTTCTAGAAAAATCTAAATGTAACTTGTCATTATTTAATATAAAATATTGCTGCTGTGTCCTAAAAAAAAGTCAAAATGTAACTTATTTCCTTGTCATTATTCATTTAATGTTGACATTTTCTCAGGTTTCTACTACTATGGCATGACATTTGACCACTGAGTCTCAGCGCTTTAACAGCAAGATGCATTATTTGTAGAATCATTAAAAAAAAAATCATCAGAAGCACTGATTGGTGTGAGAAAAATCATAAAATCATCGGTTTGTGGCGCATGGTAGCTCCGCCTTTTCACAGGTCAGGTACATCGCTTACAGAAGGCTTTTTGTCGCTAACTTGGAAGTCAGTAGAGCCCCAAATCTGCACGGAGACAAGAAAACATGGTCAGTTTTCCCAAAATACCGCCAGTGGTGTGTTGGGTTGACATATGCTGCGTTGCGTTACTGAAGTGCTCCAATTACCTCGCACAGGTTGCTGCAGTACATCACAGCCACCAGGATGCGCTTTCCTGTCATCTGCGGGGTGAAGGAGACCTGCCAGGAGATGGACGATTGTGGCTCAAGGACCCTAAAAGACAAATACATCATCAACAAACGCACATTAGCACAGTAGCGTGTTAGCATATGTGCCTACTTGTAGAAGCGTGTCCTGTACGGCAGCGCTCGAGGGCCCTCCAAGGCCACATAGATGTCAAGCAGAGGAAATGGAAAGGGGTTGGTGAAGCTGACCTTGGCATACATTTCCTCTCCAATCTCAAGAGGCCCGCTCACCTGGGGCACAAAGACACAAGTTATAAAGAAGTCCACTCTAAAATGGATCACTAGACTTAACAGGACTTCTGGGAGGCAACAAGGAAAGTTCTGATGTGATGTCTCGAAATCTCAACAGTACCTCGAGGTCCAGGGCCGGTGCGGTCAGGTAGATCACCTTGAGGGCACTAAGGCTCCCGCTCTCCATGTGGCCATTCAGCATGAAGCTGAGGAAGCGTTGAAAGCCCAAATGTTCCATATATTCCTGAGCTGTGATCGTCACAACATGACGCGTTGCTGCAACACAAACGCGGTTAGCTCTGGACTACGACCCTTCTCTCGTTAGGACGCTACCAAGGACAGACTTACTCTGATGCGGCTCCGCGACTACGATGATCTCCTCATTTTTGAAGCGTTTGGCCTGGACTCCGGTGTAAAAGACAACCGCGCACGACAGGTTCGCCTTGATCGTTTCGGAAGCGACTCCGTGATTCTTGAACTCCACCACCACGTTCACATCATCTCCCAGTGTAGTCTGTGGAGGCAGGTAAAATCTAAGGTTAAAACACTGCCAGATACTTGACAGGGCGCACACTGGTGTGAAGACATGAAGACACCTGTTCAATAACGAGGGATACAGAAATCTTGGGTTTATCAGTGGGCTGGTCTCTCTCTAAGCCGTGGCTCTCTGCCTTCGCTAGGGACACGGTGTCTTTATGACTTCCTGCACACACACATCATCTTTGGTGACCTTTTTTAGATGAGCAAGTATTTGGTGGCACTATGGGGGCTTCTTGTCACCTTCCGGGTACTTGTACTCGTAAGTAATGTCTTTTGCAGTGTCACTGAGGATGTGCTTGGTAAAGAGGCCTTGTCCAACCAGGGTGGTGTCCACACCGATTTGGTTCATGTTCCCATAACGATCCCGCTCCAGGAATATTACGTCACTGTTCACCTGCAGGGGGCACACACAGACTTAAGTACGAGCTTGTGGAAATAGTGCAAACTAGCACGGTGAGACTTTGCTGCTGACCTCAGCGTAAATGAAGGGGCCGTCAAACGGGAATCCCACCAGACCGTCCTTGATGGCAATGACAGAGGCTGGCCCGCAGCGGTAGTATCCTGCAAAAATACACCTGCATCATGATCACTCCTCTGTGCACATGTGCATGTGTCCTACCATCACTGGTCTCTTGTGGTGTTGAGTCTACCACCTGCCAGCCCCCCAGGCCTGGGCCCAGGTCAGGGCGTTTCATGTAAACCTCGTTCCAGCAATGGTAGTTCCTGCACAGGACGCTGCTGTTAAAAGCAAAGACCACAGGCAACGCCATCTTTTAGCATGTTTTTGCATTTAGACCAACCAGATGGAGTCATCTGTGTTGCGTTCGTCGGGCGAGCCGTCCGGCTTGAAGACGAGTTCGATTTTAAGGTTGCCCGTATTGTCGTGAGCCGAGCTGAAGTTGGTGATGACTCTGGCCGGGATGCCGAGCGTGCGCAGGACTTGGAGCAAGACAATAATGGCATTGTTCAGTCACAACACAGCCTTGTTATTACCATTAAAAAATAGCATGAAGTCTTACAGGTGTTGAAGACTCCTGCATACACCCAGCACTGGGCGTAGCTCACCGACACGCCTGTGTTGGCGTACTGCAGCAGGATCTTCACGCTACCTGTCCACAGCGTGGGCGCAGTGCCTCCTGAAAAGTTGTCGCTCCAGTTGCCCACAAGCACGCCATCGTCATCCTGGGAGTTTACCTATAAAAGTCAGAAGCCAAACATGAGCAGAGGCCCATGGCCCATAGGTCAAAACTAGGCACCATTGTTACAGAGTGGGTCAAGTAGATAATGCTCACCACAGCAGAGCCCTTCCGGACCAGTTTGATGGCGTCCCCACGGTTGGTGATGGGCATGCGACACGCATCCAGGAGATAGATGCAAGCGTCCAAGATGCCGCGGTCAAACTGCAGTGAAACAGGAAGAACACACAATGTTAGCCTGTAGCATGACACCTGTGTAGACACAACGTGCACACACCTGTCCATAGATCCATTTGCGAGCAATCATACTGTCCTTGGAACCTTGGTAGATGATGCCATATTCATTCAGCACATACTCCTGCCTTCCGTCTTCATCAGGGTAATACACAGCATCATCTGTGGACAGAAGTGTTTTTTGCCCAGGTCAAATCAAACCAAACAGTCCAAACACACGGTCACCAGAGGGCAGCAGCATCATCAAAAGTCTTACCCTTACACCAGGCGTTGAAAAGCACATAAAAGTCAGTGTCAATGTCCCTCTTGCTGCGCTCCATGCCACGTTTCGTCACTATTCTGGCATACATGCGGTACCTCCCCACAATGGCATTGGGAGCCGTGATGATTCCAAACAGGACAGACGTACCATTAT
This sequence comes from Entelurus aequoreus, assembly GCF_033978785.1. Lineage (NCBI taxonomy): Eukaryota > Metazoa > Chordata > Actinopteri > Syngnathiformes > Syngnathidae > Entelurus > Entelurus aequoreus. The sequence goes on from NC_084745.1 coordinate 10,617,517, forward strand.
TCTCCACTATATGACCCGGCCAGCGACCCTGCCTGCGGGAGTTAAACCTCACCACCACCTGGGTGCCCTTAATGGGTGAGGGGTGGGAACCTGGCCAGAGAGGAAATGAGAGGACGGTGGACAAAAAAATCAGTCACTACAAAAAATAACTTCAGACGTACCAATCAGAAACTCCAGCATGAATCTGTCTCTGTCAGTCAAAGGTCGGTTAAAAGTGACACGGATGTAAAACTCCTCTCCCCGACGGATCACCAGGTTCTTGATGTCGTAGAACTGGGTGCGGTGCAGCGGCTTGTTCTTTTGCTTGCACATGTCAATTTCCACCACAGACAGTGGTTCTGGAGAGGAACACCACAGTTGGTCACACGTAACACTTCAAAACTTCACTAGGGAGCTTACCGCCCAAGTGTCCAGAAAACCGCGGTCCCGGCACCGCGTCATCATGGTGGTCGTAGAACTCAAAGGGCTCAAATTCGGGGAACTCTTCCTCGACAAGCATCAGGTTGGTGGTTGGTGGCTGAAAGGTGGGGAAAACACCAATAAAAGTTGAGACACACTTTCATCAAAGTAATGTTTGGAGTTGCCTTACCTTTGTGGGGTAGCGGCCCAAGTGGTTGTTAGCCATTATGCTCAAAAGTCAAAAAACAATCTGTAGCAAGCAAGAATGTCTGGATTAATTACAAATACAATGATCTCATAGTTGACTAATATACAATCTAAAACAACATATCAAATATTGTATTAATCTTCGAACTAAAATTCAGTTTAAATTTGGTCGGGCAATAATAAAAAAAATGAAATTGGTGCTTACCGCTCAGATGAAGATGCGTTTGTGTGATGATCATATCTGCCTTCAACACGCTTTAAATACACAAATCCCTTCCCCTTTCTTTGGGTAGCACGCTGAGGCTTGCGTCACGTCTCAGAGCGGCTTGCCCCGTGTCAGCAAGCCCTAAGCATCTATACTTCCTTTCAGCATTAGAGTCCATCAGTACATTGTATGAACATATGGAATACACCTGTGTTGCAAAAAGAAGAAATGGGAAAGAGACGAAAAAAATGGAGAAGCAATTTATTGCAAACACCAATTGGGCTGTTCATCGGCTGATAAAAAGTTAAAGACCACAGCCATCACAAGCCAAAAATGTCACAAAAATTTGGATTCAGGGATTTTTTTTAGTTTTGGTCCTAAAATGTTGATCAACTGATATTAATTAGTTCAACGGTTATTTGCAATAAATCGCTTATTTTCATTTTTTAAATTTTCATTCCCATTTCTTCTTCTTTTTGTTGATGTCAATGCACATATTTGCATCACAAGGTTTGTTGTTTTGGTTTTGTGAAATGCTGACTTCCTCTGACCATTACACCCATATTGAGGTCACCTTGACACGCCTGCTGCTAAAGGGGTCAACTTCCTGTTTGTCCTCTCAAACAAAGGTCACCATAAATCTAATTGGATTGTCAGCTCATTTTGGCGATGCGGCTATTTTCCTGCTTCCCATAATTTTTTTTTTTTACCATCTATTTTTTTTTTAGTATTTATTTCAGACGTGTAAAAAAAAAAAGAACAAAACAACAAAAGAGTAATGAAAATAAAATCATAACAACATAGAGATGTGTTTCGAACATGTTTACATCACAAATTCTAACTGAAAAGGAGTAGGAAAAAACAACAGCTTATTTATTCCTACCCATTTTCTGTTTAGATATAATTTCTAACACAATTGTTCACTTCCTTTTTCACTCTCAACAATAAATGAATGAATAAATCAATCCTAATACAGTTCACATGAATAGATAGTTAAATTACTGTATGGTTCACATAATATGTGATAGATTGTGTCATCAATAAGGTTAAAGATCAGTATTCCTCTTGTACTTTGTAAACACTTCGGGGTTGAACAGTTTCTTAAAGTGGATCATATTAGTAGTAAATGTTTAGATATTTTTTGCTTAATCCATTCCATAATTTCACATACTGATATTAAGTGTTATACGTGCACACAAATGTTAATTTAAATTGTTCCCTAAAGTGATATTTCTCCTCTTGTTGAGAAGAATTGTTGTACACTCTTGGGAGGCAGGTTATAGTTTGCTTTGTTCATAATTTTAGCTGTTGAAAAATGCACCAAATCTTTGAATTTCAATATTTTTGATTCAGTATTAAAGGGTCAACATTATGTATTATTCTAACTGGACTATTTTGTAACACGTTAGTCAATGAAGTGTACTTTTGTTGGTATTCCTCCATATTTCTTTACAATAACACAGATATGGTAACACTAACGAGCAGTAGAGAATATGAAGTCATTTTTTGTTATTTCTGGAACATATTGAGCTTTGTTCATTATTGAAATATGTCTTGCCACCTTATGTTGTATATTTTTACATGTGATTAACAGTTATTTTATCATGAATTACTACACCTAGAAATGTGATTTATTTGACGTTTTCAGAGTCTACTCCCGTCTATTTTTGTGTTTGACTTTCTCTTCTACGGTTATCGAATGGCATTATTTTACTTTTACTGAGGTTTACGGACAGTTTGTTTTCGTCAGACCATTTATTTAGTGTATTAATTTATTCCGTTATTTGTATTATCTTCTGTGTGTTCTCTCCTGAAGAAAATGCAGCTGTATCGTCTGCAAATAGTACAAACTTTACAAATAAAGTTTAGATAGATTGAAAACATTTGGCCCCAGTATTGATCCTTGGGGTACACCGCAAGAAATAGAGAGTTGCAGGTTTATACTGTATATGCCCAGCTTCATGTATTGCTTCCTGTGTGTTATGTAGCTTTCTTACCCAGTTCAAAACCAACCTTCTGATGCCATAACGTTCAAATTTGTTAATTAAGATTTTTCGCTTCAAATGCTTTAGTTAGATCCATAAGCACTGCAGCTACACACTGTTTGCATTAGTAATCTCTTCCGTTATTTCGATTAATGCCATCGATGTTGAAATTGGTAGTAATGGAGCTGTAACGACAGTGCGACACAATTTCCCAAAACATTAATGGCTTATTTACCGCAATTAATTAATTAGTATCCACTGCTCTAAATAAACATGTAACAATAAGCTATTGTAATGCTACCTGTATGCAGCACAATTGGCACATTCAATCACAAGGTCAGTGTGAGTTTAAAAAAAAAGTATAGTCCTTTATTATTCCCACTTGGGTTAAATTCACATGCTAGCGCAGCAAAAATGTTTGACTGCCAGCTGAGCAGCAAATAAATGGTTGGCATGCTGGCAAAGTCTCGGTATACAGGTGACCTTTCACCTGTCAAATTCAATCAAACTTAATTTGTATAGCCATTAATTAGGAGTGCCTGAAAGGGTTTCACAAACTCACGACATCCCCTGATCCAAACCTACCTCCCGGCAAGAAAAAACTCTAAAAACCCCAGATTGGGTATAGGAAGAAACTTTGGGAAGGGGTCGCAGATGTAGGGACTCCCCTTCCAGGGTAACAGGCTGCAATGGATGTCAAGTGGATACAGTTATTGATGTGTTACATTAGTTAGATAAAGTGGGAGTCAGTATTTGTTAGGAAATCAGCAGACAGTCATGGGGGGGGGGGGGTCGGAGTCTATCTTTTCCCAGCCTCATCCAATCGGCTAAGCAGAGATTTTTATTGCTGTGCATGGAAGAGTAGTCCATCTCGAGTCTCAATTCAGGGCAGCTAGCACGTCCTCCAGACTGGTACCTTTACAGAAATTAATCAACTGGACTAACTAAAAGTTAGAGTCTATGAATGAGCTTTAAGGCGGGACTTGAACGCTTCTACTCAGGTAGCATCTCTGACTGTTGGTGGTCGGGCATTCTAGAGTACTGGAGCCGCAGTGGAAAACGATCTAGAGCCTGAAGACTTTTTTTGGACTCTAGGGGTCACTCATAGGCTTGAGTTTTTTTCAGAATGTAGATTTCGGGACAGAACAGAGGGTACAATACAATCAGCAAGACAAGGTGGTGCTAGGCTGTTTAGTATTTTGTACATACTGTAAGAAAAAACTTTGTTTTTTTTATTTAACCTTTATTTAACTGGGGAAAAATCCATGGAGATGAAAAACCTCTTTTTCAAGGGAGTCCTGGCAAAGAGGCAGCAAACTTACACATAAAATTACATTCCTATTACACATTAAAATGACAGGATGGACATCAAGAAAAACAGTTACAGACAACCGAGGCTGCTTCAAATTCTCAGTTTAGATTTAAAAGCATTTAAGGATAACAATCCCGTCAGCTTCTTGTCTCTTTGTAACATGTTCCAAGCACAAAGAGCTGCATAGACAAAAGTTTTTTTCCCCAGCTCAGTGCGAGCAAAAGGAACAGAGAGCAACAGGTGATCGTTGGATCTTAGAGCATAAGAGTCCGTACTTCTCTGTGTAATCAATGTACAAATGTAATCGGGCAAGAGTCCCAGAAGAGCCTTGTAAATAAAAGTGTACCAATGACACTGTTTCCTAGTGGACAGAGAAGGCCATCCCACCCGAGAGTACAAGTCACAGTGGTGTGTCACGGCTCTGCAGTTTGTAATGAACCTCAAAGAAGCATGGTAAACAGAGTCGACCATCTGAAGACAGTCGCATCTTAAGTGTACTGGTCAAAAATCTAGCAACCACATTTTCTACCAACTGCAATCTTTTAATGCTTGATTCTTAGGTGTGTCCAGGCAGGTGAGGAACATTTGATGGAAGCTGTTCATTTGGAAGCGTGTCGAATGAACAAGGCTCAGACTTTGACAGTGGTGGTCCATTGAGTGCTGGGACAAAGCGGACAAATGGAAACCAGTTACTTGCAGGAAAATAGGTAATTGTTTCAGGAAGGGACTTTACCATTGCTGATAAATGAAGCTTATTTCATTAATGAGTGACTGTGTTTTGGTCAAAAGAACTTTGTACAAGTTTTTCAGAAGATATCCAAATGTGAATGAAACACAAACAGAGCAATGGATGTTTGTTTGGCAGCGAGCACAACCTGAAAGTAACAGAACAATGCATTTTATGGTCATCTGCGTTTAAGCACGTTTGTGACATCCACTGTGTGAGAACTTTGGTCATTTGATCATTTTTAAAGCATATCTTTTGGGCGGATCGATAATATTAACACCAACAATACATTGTTAGAATCAGATCGATACTACTTGCATGATGAAATTATCAATTTGTGTTTATTTACAGAAATACTTGTGTTTTCTGTTATGTTCATATCCTATCATTACATTACATTGCTGATACTTATATACCTGTGGTTCTATACTGTGTTGTTTACTAACTCAGGGAATAAACTAGGGAGGGCTTTGGGGTAAAAACCCATAGGATTTCAAAATCTGTTTATCATTCGTTAATTCCTTTTTCAATATATAAACGAAACCAAAAAAATAACTTGTTTTCAGACCCAAAACTGATATGGAATCGAATAAACGATTTTGTACACAATTGGAAAATTGACAAAACAGATTACGGACATTTGAAAAATTGTTTGCAAATCCATTTGAGACACCAAGTTTATCAGAAGTGGTTTTATCTGGATTTGGGCATGCAGATTAACGAAATTTAGATGAAGACAGGAGGACCAACAGGGTCTTAATCAAGTTGAAGTTAATGGATGTCTTTGTTTTAACCTAAACAAACATTGAAGACGTAGTAGAGACACAAACCTGGATGATAACGTTTCTATTCTAGTCATAATGAGCATGTTCACAAAAGCGGCGGGCTGAGTAGAAAATGGCCAATCACAAACATGGATTTACTGCTTAAGGGTTACATCATGCCTTAGAGTGCAGGTAAATAATCTCCCACTAGATGGCAGCAGGTAGCATAGGACGTTGTTAGTCACACCATATGAGTTGATTTAGAATCACTGAGGTAGCAAATGTGGATGAATACCTGAAAAGGGAAACAAGACAACTCTGAAATGGGCCACCAAAAGGTTTATTAGCATCTCTTTATAAAGAAATGGCAGCACAACATAAAGTCTTGTTCCATAAGAAGTTTCTCCGGATATAACGGGTGTATGGATATTTAAAAAATGCATATGCTTCTATTTTTTGCACAGCTTATACTACATATTCAAAGACAGTATTTAGACCCCCTCGCTCCTTCTGTTTTATTCTACGTTTGTTTACCTGCAGCAAGTCCAGATAAAACTACTTCCGGACAAACTTGGTGTCTCAATTTGGTTCTTAAAAATGAGTTAAAATGTTCGTTATTCTTTTTTTTTTTGTCCATTTTCCAATTGGAAAAACGATTCGTTATCCATTTTTTCGTCTTGGCTTACAAACCGATATAAAAAAAACAACACCTTTTTTTGGTTTCGTTTTTTTATATTGAAAAACAAATATCATACAGGGATTTTCATATGGTATTTTTTCATTTTGTTTGGTGATCAGTCCCTCTGGTATTTTACAGGATTTTTTGTGATTGCTGCGGACTAAAATGTCTGAATTTACAGGAGCATTTTTAGAAAGTTGCGACAAAACTTGCAATGTTTTGTGGTTTATTTTAGTCCAATAACATGGAATCGACTTGCGATGATATGAATTTGCTATCAATGTTCCATGTAACCTTTACCTTTTTAAAATCACAATGTTTCAACACAAATTGGAACACAAATACTGTATTGATGTTTTACTCTATTTACACTACCCAGGCTCATCAGAAGACACTAGATGGCAATAAAACAGAGACACATTCGACAGGGGAAAATGACACTCAATGGCCTAAATGTGCGGGGATGTTGGAGACTTTGGACAATATGCAAGGATTAGTTGAATTTGCGTGACTTGTCACGATTGCGAAATTCCATAATAAAATGGAATATGGAAATAATGTTTTTGTTTTATATTGAATTGTTTACCAATATGTTTGTTTATAAATGCATATATATTCTGTTGGTGAAAGGTATGAGTATCGACAGTACTGGACCAGCAGTACTTTATATCGGATCAATACCAAAGGTAGGCTGATAACGCACCCAAGATATCTGCTGATGTGTAAATGAGGATGGGTCAACACCTTTTGGCAGGGGTGTCCTATAAGTGCGGCTCATGGGTCATCTTTGACACAATTGTCCTTCTGTGTGATTGAATGATAAAATAATAATAATTCAAGGACCTGCAGTACTTGATATCGGATCAATACCAAAAGTGCGCAGTAGGCTGATAACGCATACAAGATATCTGCTGATGTGTATTGAGGATGGGTCTACACCTTTTGGCAGGGGTGTCCGAAAAGTGCGGCTTGTGGGTCATTGTAGACATAATTGTCCTTCTGCGTGATTGAATGATAACATTTATAATTACATTTTTCGGTATGCAAACTTTACTGGAAAACATATGAAGGTGTGCATAATTATCCGGCAACTTCTTTTCCACAGTCAACTTAACAAAAAAAGTTGACAGTTGTTTTGTATGCGGAAGTGTATTAATTGCCCACACTCCTAAAAAAAAGAAAGAAAAAAAGCCATTAATTCAGTTTATTAAGTATTCAGCTTTGATGAAGATTTTGTACTGCAGAGCATGTGCAATTGTCCAATATTATTTCTCGGCAGTAGAACAAATATGAAAGTAGACCACATGCAGGACAAGTCTTGTAAACTTACACCTTTGGCGAGCATGCAGTCAACTTGACTTAAGAAGAGGAAGTGTTCACCGCAAGCAAAACCAGAACTTTTTAGACGTTTTTGCTGAGTACGCAGACGAGAATCCAACTTGTGGCCTTGCGCCACGACAAAGCTGATGGCGGTGGCCAGCACAGCGGCCATGTTATCCTATAAATGTCACAAAACATGCATTAAAGGCCTACTGAAAGCCACTACTACCGACCACGCAGTCTGATCGTTTATATATCAATGATGAAATCTTAACATTGCAACACATGCCAATACGGCCGGGTTAACTTATGAAGTGCAATTTTAAATTTCCCGCGAAACATCCGGTTGAAAACGTCTATGCATGGTGACGTATGCGCGTGACGTCAATGGTTGAAACGGAAGTATTCGGACACCATTGTATCCAATACAAAAAGCTCCGTTTTCATCGCAAAATTCCACAGTATTCTGGACATCTGTGTTGGTGAATCTTTTGCAATTTGTTTAATGAACAATGAAGACTGCAAAGAAGAAAGTTGTAGGTGGGATCGGTGTATTAGTGGCTGGCTGCAGCAACACAACCAGGAGGACTTTGACTTGGATAGCAGACGCGCTATCCGACTCTAGCCGCCGACCGCATCGATGATCGGGTGAAGTCCTTCGTCGCTCCATCGATTGCTGGAACGCAGGTGAGCACGGGTGTTGATGAGCAGATGAGGGCTGGCTGGCGTACGTGGATAGCTAATGTTTTTAGCATAGCTCTGTGAGGTCATGTAGCTAAGTTAGCTTCAATGGCGTCGTTAGCAACAGCATTGTTAAGCTTTGCCAGGCTGAAAAGCATTAACCGTGTAGTTACATGTCCATGGTTTAATAGTATTGTTGATCTTCTGTCTATCCTTCCAGTCAGGGGTTTATTTCTTTGGTTTCTATCTGCAGATAAGCCCGATGCTATCACGTCAGCTCCGTAGCTAAAGTGCTTCGCCGATGTATTGTCGTGGAGATAAAAGTCACTGTGAATGTCCATTTCGCGTTCTCGACTCTCATTTTCAAGAGGATATAGTACCCGAGGTGGTTTAAAATACAATCCGTGATCCACAATAGAAAAAGGAGAAAGTGTGGAATCCAATGAGCCCTTTTACCTAAGTTACGGTCAGAGCGAAAAAAGATACGTCCTGCACTGCACTCTAGTCCTTCACTCTCACGTACCTCATCCACAAATCTTTCATCCTGGCTCAAATTAATGGGGTAATCGTCGCTTTCTTGGTCCGAATCTCTCTTGCTGCTGGTGTAAACAATGGGGAAATGTGAGGAGCCTTTCAACCTGCGACGTCACGCTACTTCCGGTACAGGCAAGGCTTTTTTCATCAGCGACCAAAAGTTGCGAACTTTATCGTCGATCCTTTCAGCAAAAATATGGCAATATTGCGAAATGATCAAGTATGACACATAGAATGGATCTGCTAACCCCGTTTAAATAAAAAAAATCATTTCAGTAGGCCTTTAAGCTGAAAAAGATGGCCGATCCACCTAGAGAGTTTGTGAAAAGACGAGATATTGACATTTCATAGATGTGAAGTGATAAATAAATAATAAATAATTAGCGCAATAGTCTTTTTTTAAGCATCATTTGTCATAAAGAGTTGTTATTATTTATTTATCATTTAGATGTGAAGTGAATTATATTTATATAGCGCTTTTCTCTAGAGACTCAAAGCCCTTCGCATTATCAAAAACTTTTGCTGCAATCTTTAAGCTACATTTAAACCAGTATGGGTGGCACTGGGAGCTGCTAGGTAAAGTGTCTTGCCCAAGGACACCACGGCAGTGACTATGATGGCGGAAGCGGGGCTCGAACCTGGATCCCTCAAATTGCTGGTACAGCCGCCCTACCAACCGAGCCACGCCGCCCCTTTAAACTCTTTTTTTCAATAATGACCAAAGCAAAGAACATAATTCTTCTCCCTTTTCCAGGTGCTCTTTCCTAATTCCACCGCCAGAGGGCAGCAGAGACTGGCAGGTAAAAACAAACGCAGCCTCCTCCATTGAAGGATTCGCGCAATACGTCATCGTTTGTTTTTTTTACTCCTCCCAAATGCTGCAAGGTCGTTGGTGTTAGGCCTGCGGATGACCTTTGACCTTGAATTAGCGCAGTAGTCTTTTTTTAAGCATCATTTGTCATAAAGAGTTGTTACTAATTTCTCCTGTTAATTGATTATTTTACAAAACATAACTTTATCAGTACATTATTCATCTATATTTATATTGTGGTACTATATACACAATATATACTTATTGTCCCATAGCTTACCTGAGGAAAATACACTTTCTTCTGCTGTATTCAAACTAATTAACATTTAATTTAGAAAAGTATGCTTGTTCACAAGTTTTGGTCATCTAAAGTTGTGTCCTAAGTGCAATTTTGCTTTTTTTTTTTGTTGCAAGGGCGAAGTATCAAGGAACTTTGTAGCATCTAGGCTCTGAAACACAGTTGTCAAACTCAAGGCCTGGGGGCCACGTCTGGCCCGTCACATCATTTATAGGCGGCCTACGAAAGCCTGGTCTTTTTTTTACTTTATGTATTCAACTTTCTATTTTGACTGAAAATATACATGTACTGCAAGAAATGTCATTGATTTTAAACTCGATCTAATATTACATTCCAAACATTTTTGTCGTTAAAATCAGAATAGGTACTTAAATATCGTCTTGACTCATGATTTTAAAGTGAATTATCCTTTAAATTGTGCTCTGTAAAAATAATTTCTACGGTTAAAAAAAAAAGGTTGCTCGGTCGCCAAAATGTTACCTTTAATAAAAACAAAACGGTGGTATTGTTTTTCCATTTACAGTAATAAAACGTGAAATCAACAACCTTACATTTTACAGTAAAAACTTTGATAGGGTTTTTCCATTTATGTCCTGAAAAAAAAAATTAAAAAAATTACGGTAACATTTTGCCAACTGAACTTTCAGTTTTTTACTGTAAAATATGCAGATTTTTTTTTTACAGGAAGTAAAAATATTAATAAATAACTTTAATAATACAAGTGAGGGCGCCACCTGGTGGACAGCGCACAGCGGAAGGTCAAATTTAACCAAAGTCATTAAACAATCACATTAACTGATGGCATTGTTATTGAAATCCATAGGTTTTACTGACTTGAAATTTCTCGCACAGCTCAGTGCGCTCTATAAAACAACCCATACTGTAACTTTAACCTCCAGGAAGTTTGGTACGCACCTTTTATGGGACAACTTTGAGCTGGATTATTTGCAAAACAGCACCAGGACGCCCTCACAAATTGTCCTTAAGTCTTGGAGCGGCATGTCTAATAACTATAAAACTTAGAGAATATCTGTATTACATGTTTACTACACCGTAAAAAAAAAAGTCACTCTATATTCACAGCAAAGCATGACTTGCTAATAATTGCATTACTTTCACAGGAACATTTACAGTAATTTACTCTGATTTTACGGTTAATTACAACAAATGCTAAATGACGTAACTGCGATTAAATAACATTGCTGTGATATATACAAATAACATCATTTTTACAGTCATAAAGTAACAGTACGTTTTTGATTACTGTATTTTACAGTATAAAAAACAATGCTGTTGAATTCTGTGAAGTCCTGGTAAAAAAAATATTTTTACAGTGTAGCCAAAGCATTTCGACCACAATCCAAAGCGGGCGCCACTAATGTCATTCATATTTGTGTTCATGTAAACTCTACAGGGGGCGTGGCTTAGTCGTATAATCTCCACCCACTCAGATTGATTCATGACAATATTGATATTTTTGTGTCTTTTTTTTTTTTTTGCTTCTGTTTTTTGTGCTGAACATCTTTCACATTATTATAATAATAATAAAAAAATCTAAGGTGCCCATACAGTAAAATAAATAAATGTGATATTTTTTTCCATAATTAAATGCTACAATCAATACAATGCAAACATGCTTAATTCGTGTAAAAGGGAAAAAAAAACAGCCCTTATAAATTATTTTTTGTTTAGAATTATATTTATTGTTTTTTAATATGGCTGTGGACAAAACGTATTAAATTAACAGTGCATTTGTCTTCAATGACGTCCATAATTGTAATATATACTGATGATTCTATTTAAAAAAAAAAAAAAAAGACATGTTTCGAGAATGAATATATGTAATAATAATAAAGGTGGTTTAAAAAGACTAAATGAGCCAAAGTTGAATGAAGGAAGCAGGAATCACTCTGCTGAGATGAGGAGGAGGAGGAAGAGGAGGAGTCTCTTTCTTTCTCCTTCTCTCTCTCTTTCTTTTCCCGCCATGCACAGAGCAGGTGCCGGCGGTGGCGGAGGCGCGCACTCCTGGATGTACTCACCTACTCGCGTGTCTTTGCGTGGAATGCACGCGCGCCCCCTCTGCGGCTGCGGCTGCTGCTGCTCGACTGCTGCTGCGTGACTCCATGAGGATGGGAGGAGGAAGCCTCGTCCTGGTGCTGGCGCTTCACTTTGGTGAGTGCAAAATACACTTTTACAATTATTATTAATATTATTATATCATTAATTCCACTTTTTATTTTATTTTGGAGGCCAAAAAAAAAAAAAAAAAAAAAAGCCTCTGATTTGGTTTCTCACCGAAAAAAATTTTTTTGATTAATTTGTTGGAGAAATTTGATTTCGTTTCCTTTTCAATGCACATGAGCTTGCGTGCATGTGTGTGTGTGTGTGTGTGTGTGTGTGTGTGTGTGTGTGTGTGTGTGTGTGTGTGTGTGTGTGCCAATAAGGGGGATCCCCCCACCATCTTCCTCCTTTCGTTTGTGCCAAAGTGACAGTTTGCGTGTGTGTGCGCGCGCGCGCGCGTAACACCAAGGCCGCATAACAACATTTAATAATATCGCAAACAATAATTCACTTTTATTCTCAAGAAAAAACACGCACAGATGAGTAAAAAAAAATAAAAAAATGCATGTGGAAAAAAGATGATGTCATTTGCAGCCGTGCACGCGTTCTCCCCCTCTCTCACGCACTGTACAAAAATAGATGCAAGTGTGAAGTGTGCGCGCGCGCGTGCCCGTGCACGACTACGTCTAATTTACGTGCAAGATAATCGTCGTCTTGTCGATTGTTATGATTATTTAAAGGTGCTGCGTGCGCGTGCACGGCCGTGCACGTGTATAAATAAATACAATGTTGTTTTTTTTGTCCCTTTTTTTTTTTGTCCATTTTTTTTGCGCGCTCTTTGCAATTTGTGGTCTTTTTTGGGATAAATACGGCGCACTTTTGCACGTTAAGAGGAATTAAACATATTAAGATATTTATTGAGTTTTTGTTTCGTCGTTTCGTTTAAAACAAAGGGAATATTTTTTTATTTTTTTTTGTTGATCAGTTTAAAATGATTGTTTGACGTTTTTATTTGTCGTGTGTGTGTGTGTGTGTGTGTGTGTGTGTGTGTGTGTGTGTGTGTGTGTGTGTGCGTGTGTGTGTGTGTGTGTGTGCGTGTTAGTGGGTGTGTCGCACGCTCACACGCTGCTTCTGCACTGCAGGAAAAGTGTGCGTGTATACGTGCGTGTGTGCGTGCTGGAGGATATGTGTGAAAGACAAAATAAATCTATTTTTAATAAATAAACAACAGCATAAGAAATATGCCGGCGAATTAAATCGATGATAATAAAAAATAATAATAATGATGATGATGACCACAGAACGGAATTAAAATCTTTAGCACATTCAAAAACGAACGAAAGTGTTATGTTGAATAAAAAAATATAAAACGTGACAATAAAATGACCACTGGTGTAAAATAAAACAAGACTATTTTTTTATTCATTCAAGGGGGGGAAAAAATGGACAAAAATGTGCTGGACATTAAAAGTATAATTTATGTGTGATAAATTATGTATCAGGTGGTGAGTTAAAAAAAAAAGAAGCGTGTGTGTGTAAGAGGGGCGTGCGTGTGTGTACGTGCGTGTGCGTGTACACGTTCATACACTGCACCTTGACTTGCACATGACGTCATTCATTCATTTTTTTTTTTACATAACACCGTTGAAGTCAAAAACGCTCACAGCAAAAAAAAATAATCGAAATTGTTCTTTGTTAAAAAAGAAAAGAAAAAGTGTGACATAAATGAATCAATCATGAAATTTGTTTAATTGTGCACTCATTTTCACGTTGTAGAATAAATCTTTTTTTTTTTTTTTTCCATATTTGATGTCATAACGTAAAAATACATTACAACAAATAATGTTTAATTTGACTGAGCATTATTGTCATGACAACACATGTTGCATTATGGTCTTTGGTCATGCAAAATGAAAATGTCATCAACAAAAAGACTACAATGATTACACGCAGCAAGATGGCGATGGCCTCACGCCATGATATTCATATAATATTCATCACGTGATGCATGATAACAGGATATTGGCGTACGTGCAAATGCATTAAATGTCTTTGATTAATTGGGGTAAAAAAAAAGTCAACCTACAGCGCCCCTGCTGGGGGCAGTTATAGTGCACTTCATTTTATCTATTTAAAAAAATAATTATGCTCACACCTTATTCAAATCTTCCACTTTTATTCCCCACCGTATCATAAAAATAGACATAAATCACACATTAAACACACATTTATGTTTTTTTCTTTTAAGGCCGTCTGGTGAGAGTATGTGTCTATTAAACTCCACATCTTTAAGATATAAATTGTTTATCAATTTGTTTTACGTTTAAAACGCACTTTAACGTTTGCGAATGTGCTCCTTCTAGCACATTAAAAATGGACAGGAGTGAGAGGCCCATCATAGATTGTACAAACTGGAGCAGGAGCCATCAATGATTGTGCACACAGGAAGAACGCTCACTCGCACATTTTTCTAGCTTTTATCTTTCATGTCAAGACGTTACTATAATCAAGGCTGTAGTCGCTGCTGCAAAAATGACGAGACGATCATTGGAAGCAGGACTGTGTGGATATTAATAATGATTTGGAGTGCATGAGGAGTCAAACATTTTACAGCGCATGCAGAGCTACACAAAGATACAACTGACACCCGGTGGAGTTTTTTTTTTTTTTAAACAGGATGTTGCCTACAGCCACAGCTGTCAATGCCAGCGTACACTAGAGGGGTGTCAATCTTTGGGCACCAAACGTTTCAATCCGATTCCGATTTCTGGGGTTCCGAAACGAATTTTGAATTGACACGATTCTTGAGTCATAACCGATTTGATTGGAAATGTATTATATCGTTTAATAATTCATGAAACTTTTTCAAAACAGATTACAGATTAGAAAATGTTTTTTTTTGCTGCATGGAGATGGACTAAAAACGTTTTAAAATTGATGGAAAAAGAAATAAGGATAATAATAATTTAAATCGATTTTTGAAAATCATGAATCGATTTAGAAGCGGGATGAATAAAATCGTGATTCGGATGTGAATCGATTTTTTGTGAACCCCTATTAGGGGTGTGAATCTTTGGGCACTTAACGATTCGATCTGATTCGAAGTCCTGGATTCAGAATAGTTTTGATTCAAAATCGAATCTCGATTCAAAGCAATTCTCCCAATGTATTATTTGGTTTAAATGATTATGATGACACTATTGCACAACAGGTTACATGTTAGAAAAGCTCATTCTTGTTGCATGGAGATGGCCTAAAATATATATATTTTTGAAATGTGTATATATATATATATATATATATATATATATATATATATATATATATATATATATATATATATATATATATATATATATATATATATATATATATATATATATATATATATATATATTAGATAGGATAGGATAAATAGAATCGCAATTTGGATGTGAATCCATTTTTTGTGCACCCCTATTAGGGGTGTGAATCTGAGGGCACGTAACAATTTGATCTGATTCCGATTTCTGGGGTGACGATTCGAATCAGAATTGACTCTTTTTAAAAATGGATTTTAATGAAAAAATAAATAATGTGTCCTAGTCTGTACAGAGTACAGACTAAAAGTTTGGACACACCTTCTCATTCAATGTGTTTTCTTTGTTTTCATGACTATTTACATTGTAGATTGTCACATCAAAACTATGAATGAACACATGTGGAGTTATGTACTTAACAGAAAAAGGTGAAATAACTCAAAACATGTTCTTTATTCTAGTTTCTTCAAAATAGCCACCCTTTGCTCCGATTACTTTTTCGCACACTCTTGGCATTCTCTCGATGAGCTTCAAGAGGTAGTCACCTGAAATGGTTGTCACTTCACAGGTGTGCTTGAAGCTCATCGAGAGAATGCCAAGAGTGTGCAAAGCAGTAATCAGAGCAAAGGGTGGCTATTTTGAAGAAACTAGAATATAAAACATGTTTTCAGTTATTTCACCTTTTTTTTGTTAAGTACATAACTCCACATGTGTTCTTTCATAGTTTTGATGTGACAATCTACAATGTAAATAGTCATGAATATAAAGAAAACCCATTGAATGAGAAGGTGTGTCCAAACTTATATATATATATATATACATATATATATATATATATATATATCCATCCATCCATCCATTTTCTACCGCTTATTCCCTTTTGGGGTCGCGGGGGGCACTGGAGCCTATCTCAGATATATATATATATATATATATATATATATATATATATATATATATATATATACAAATGTGTTTGTTTTTTTTAATGGATTTTTGAACATTGTGAATTTATTTAGAATCGGGATGAATAAGAATCGCGATTCGGATGTGAATCCAATTTTTTGTGCACCCCTAATACACACGATTTTAACGTTTTTATTATTTGGTTCCCGCCCCTCATCGCCAGTGTGGCTGCTGCACTCGGTGCTGGTCAGCTCCGCCCACTGCGACGCAGTCTTCAAAGGCTTATCGGACTGTGTGCTGCAGCTGGGAGACAACATGGCCAACTACCCCCAAGACCTGGACGAGCAGCAGAAACTGCACAAGATCTGCAAGTACGACGCGCGCACACACACACACACACACACACACACAAGCCACGCCCCTTCACTGGAACCATGTCCTGGTGAACTTAACAAAAAGGCTATCTTGGAGTGTATAGGCTCCGCCCTCTGGCATCTCCACAAGCCCTTTTTCAGCTACTCACCGCCGCCTCCTGTGGGGAAAATGGTACTGCGACATCACTCCAATTAAAAGGACAAAATTACTTATTTTTTATGCATTTTTACGTCACATTACTGTGCATAACGTATGTATGACACGAGTTTGTAACGTGCATCTTATTGGGGACACCATAAGACCACCTCCATGTTCTCTTCACTGCAGCAGATGGCACACACACACACACACACACACACACACACACACACACACACACACACACACACACACACACACACACACACACACACACACACACACACACACACACGGACACACGATTGTTTAATTCAGTGACAGCTTCATCACAGCAGTGAGGGGGTGTGGCAGGTGGGCCTACTTAATACGCCTCCTCACACACACACACACACACACACACACACACACACACACACACACACACACACACACACACACACACACACACACACACACACACACACACGTACATTGTGTGTTAATTGGTAGGAGATGTAGTGCAGACACGCCGGGGTTCGGCAGGTCAACATCAATAAAAGAGCAGATTGGAAGATTGGATTAGATCCCACGTGCACGCCTCGCTGAGCTGATGGACGGGTGGCGTGCGGTGGGCGGAGCCTGAGCCCGAGATTAACGAAGAGCGAGAAAAAAGGAGGCGGCAAGCGTCTGCATGCACGATGAATAAAACATTTAAAGGCCTACTGAAACCTACTACTACCGACCACGCAGTCTGATAGTTTATATATCAATGATGAAATCTTAACATTGCAACACATGCCAATACAGCCGGGTTAACTTATAAAGTGACTTTTAAAACTTCCCGGGAAATATCCGGCTGAAACGTCGCGGTATGATGACGTATGCGCGTGACGAAGTCAGAGTAACGGAAGTTATGGTACCCGTATAATCCTATACAAAAAGCTCTGTTTTCATTTCATAATTCCACAGTATTTTGGACATCTTTTGCAATTTGTTTAATGAACAATGAAGGCTGCAAAGAAGACAGTTGTAGGTGGGATCGGTGTATTAGCAGCGGACTACAGCAACACAACCAGGAGGACTTTGTTGGAGCGCTAGCCGCGCTAGCCGCGCTAGCCGCCGACCTCACCTTGACTTCCTACGTCTCCGGGCCGCCAAACGCATCGGGTGAAGTCCTTCGTCCTTCTGCCGATTGCTGGAACGCAGGTGAGCACGGGTGTTGATGAGTAGATGAGGGCTGGCTGGCGTAGGTGGAGAGCTAATGTTTTTAGCATAGCTCTGTGAGGTCCCGTTGCTAAGTTGCTAAGTTAGCTTCAATGGCGTCGTTAGCACAGCATTGTTAACCTTCACCAGCCTGGAAAGCATTAACCGTGTATTTACATGTCCACGGTTTAATAGTATTGTTGATTTTCTATCTATCCTTCCTTCTATCCTTTATTTTTTTGTTTCTATATGCAGTTAAAGCACGATGCTATCGCGTTAGCTCGTAGCTAAAGCATTTCGCCGATGTATTGTCGTGGAGATAAAAGGCACTGAATGTCCATTTCGCGTTCTCGACTCTCATTTTCAAGAGGATATAGTATCCGAGGTGGTTTAAAATACAAATCCGTGATCCACAATAAAAAAAGGAGAGTGTGGAATCCAATGAGCCAGCTTGTACCTAAGTTACGGTCAGAGCGAAAAAAGATACGTCCATCGCTGTCTCTCAAGTCCTTCACTGTAACGTTCCTCATCTACGAATCTTTCATCCTTGCTCAAATTAATGGGGTAATCATCACTTTCTCGGTCCGAATCTCTCTCGCTCCATTGTAAACAATGGGGAAGTGTGAGGAATACTAGCTCCTGTGACGTCACGCTACTTCCGGTACAGGCAAGGCTTTTTTTTATCAGCGAGCAAAAGTTGCGAACTTTATCGTCGATTTTCTCTATTAAATCCTTTCAGCAAAAATATGGCAATATCGCGAAATGATCAAGTATGACACATAGAATGGATCTGCTATTCCCGTTTAAATAAAAAAAAATCATTTCAGTAGGCCTTTAAGAATGGTAACGTTACAACCACTATAACTACATTCATGCTAATTAGCTAACTAGACAGATGCTAACTAGCTTCACTTGGTAATTGGATCTCTAAATACGTGATAAGTTAGTAAGTAGGGATGGGCGCCAAATCCAGTACTTTTTTTGGCACCGACCGAATCACGTAAAATCCAACGGTGCCATGTTACGGTACCTGGGTTCCGCGTGACGTCAAGCCCGGCTGCAGACTCAGCTGTAACTAGCTATGTGGCGATAAATGGTAATAGTAACCAGACAGTTCGTATCACTCTTTCCAATTAAAATGATGGGAAAACCGTGATTGATAACTGCACTTTCATAAACTCACGGACTTTACCATGAATTGATTAACGTGGACCCCGACTTAAACAAGTTGAAAAACTTATTCAGGTGTTACCATTTAGTGGTCAATTGTACGGAATATGTACCGTATTTTTTGGAGTATAAGTCGCAGCGGCCGAAAATGCATAATAAAGAAGGAAAAAAACATATATAAGTCGCACTGAAGTATAAGTCACATTTTTTGGGGAAGTTTATTTGATAAAAGCCAACACCAAGAATAGACATTTGAAAGACAATTTAAAATAAATAAAGAATAGTGAACAACAGGCTGAATAAGTGTACGTTATATGAGGCATAAATAACCAACTGAGAACGTGCCTGGTATGTTAACGTAACATATTATGGTAAGAGTCATTCAAATAACTATAACATATAGAACATGCTATACGTTTACCAAACAATCTGTCACTCCTAATCGCTAAATCACATGAAATCTTATACATCTATTCTCTTACGTGAAGGAGCTAAATAATATTATTTGATATTTTACGGTAATGTGTTAATAATTTCACATATAAGTTGCTCCGGAGTATAAGTCGCACCCCCGGCCAAACTATGAAAAAAACTGTGACTTATAGTCCGAAAAATACGGTACTGTATGTGCAATCTACTAATAAAAGTCTCAATCAATCAATCAAAGACCGGCGCTCGCTTGCAAGCTTACATTTTTTAATTTTTTTTTAGCTTTTATTTAACCAGGTAAAATCCCACTGAGATCAAAGATCTCTTTTCCAAGGGAGACCTGGCCAAGAGGGCAGCAGCAAGGTTACATTATAAACAGTAAACTACACATAAAACATCAAATCTACAACATTAAAACTTGCTCACATAACACATGTGCATACAGACAAGGTAGACTGCAATCCTTTCACAGAAGCTTTAAAGGCCTACTGAAATGACATTTTTTTATTTAAACGGGGATAGCAGATCCATTCTATGTGTCATACTTGATCATTTCGCGAAATTGCCATATTTTTGCTGAAAGGATTTAGTAGAGAACATCGACGATAAAGTTCGCAACTTTTGGTCGCTGATAAAAAAAAGCCTTGCCTGTACCGGAAGTAGCGTGACGTCGCAGGTTGAAAGGCTCCTCACATTTCCCCATTGTTTACACCAGCAGCGAGAGCGATTCGGACCGAAAAAGCGACGATTACCCCATTAATTTGAGTGAGGATGAAAGATTCGTGGATGAGGAACGTGAGAGTGAAGGACGAGAGTGCAGTGCAGGACGTATCTTTTTTCGCTCTGACCGTAACTTAGGTACAAGGGTTCATTGGATTCCACACTTTCTCCTGTTTCTATTGTGGATCACGGATTTGTATTTTAAACCACCTCGGATACTATATCCTCCTGAAAATGAGAGTCGAGAATGCGAAATGGACATTCACAGTGACTTTTATCTCCACGACAATACATCGGCGAAGCACTTTAGCTACGGAGCTAACGTGATGGCATCGGGCTTAACCGCAGATAGAAACAAAAGAAATAAACCCCTGACTGGAAGGATAGACAGAAAATCAACAAAACTATTAAACCATGGACATGTAACTACACGGTTAATGCTTTCCAGCCTGGCGAAGGTTAACAATGCTGTTGCTAACAACGCCATTGAAGCTAACTTAGCTACGGGACCTCACAGAGCTATGCTAAAAACATTAGCTATCCACCTACGCCAGCCAGCCTTCATCTGCTCATCAACACCCGTGCTCACCTGCGTTCCAGCGATCGACGGCGCGACGAAGGACTTCCCCCGATCATCGATGCGGTCGGCGGCTAGCGTCGGATAGCGCGTCTGCTATCCACCTCAAAGTCCTCCTGGTTGTGTTGCTGCAGCCATCCGCTAATACACCGATCCCACCTACAGCTTTCTTCTTTGCAGTCTCCATTGTTCATTAAACAAATTGCAAAGGATTCACCAACACAGATGTCCAGAATACTGTGGAATTTTGAGATGAAAACAGAGCTTTTTGTATTGGATTCAATGGGGGCCGAATACTTCCGTTTCAACGATTGACGTCACGCGCAAACGTCATAATATCTAGACGTTTTCAACCGGAAGTTCCCCGGGAAATTTCAAATTGCACTTTATAAGTTAACCCGGCCGTATTGGCATGTGTTGCAATGTTAAGATTTCATCATTGATATATAAACTATCAGACTGCGTGGTCGGTAGTAGTGGCTTTCAGTAGGCCTTTAAACTCATTTAAATGTAACAAGGGTTTGAAGTTCAAGATTCGATTGTAGGTTATTCCAAGCCTTCGGTGCTGAAAACCTAAATGCTTTCTTGCCCAGTTCAGTTCTTACTTTGGGGACGACAATTTGCAGAACATTCATTGAACGAAGATTGTGACTTCCTTGTTTTTTTGTTAAAAGACAAGATCTATAAGATGGAGTGATACCCAGAATGGTTTTGTAGATGAACACATAGCAATGATTGAGGCGTCGAGCACATAAAGACGTCCAGTTAACCATTGAGTATAACACACAATGGTGAGTAAGTTGGTGATGAATCTCAGTGCCCCGTGGTACACACCATCCAGCTTGTGGAGACAACCAGCAGTAGCCTTCATGTACAACACATCTCCATAGTCAATAACAGGTCAAAAGGTTGTTTCCACCAATTTCTGTTTCACAGTAAAAGAAGAGCAAGACTTGTTTCTATAATAAAATCCCAGTAAAAGTTTCAGTTTTTTTACAACATACTGAATGTGCTCCTTAAATACTAAAACGAAAACAACAGTTATTAACGTCTTACCCCGATCTAAACGTAAAGAAACACATTACTGTCTTCAATTGTGCACATTGAACCTACAAGCTGCGCTGTCTTGGCACAGAATGACCGATCTTTACATTTCAACATTTCTGTCAACGAAGATTTGTGTCAGCCCTTGACACAGAGTCATTTTGATAGTAGGCTAATATTGACACTTACATCATGTGTTGTCTTCATTATAACACTTATATAAGACTTTTAAAGTCATTTTGATAGTAGGCTAATATAGTTAATATAGACACATCATGTGTTACTACCTTCATTATAACACTTATATAAGACTTTACATTTTTTGCGGCTCCAGACATATTTTTTTTTGTATTTTTGGTCCAGTATGGCTCTTTCAACATTTTGGGTTGTCGACGCCTGCCTTTATTAAAAGAAAAAATATACAATTAATTATTTTTTCAAACTGAGACTTACTGACTTTGGCTCATTTGCTGTGAAGAACATATATCAGAATACCGTACATATTTAATGACCACACACCATACACCCCCCTACACATTTATATTACATATAAGATGTCCGGGTCCACTGGACTAATAGAAGTGTGGAAATTGATGTTCTGTGTAACCCCCTCACACACACACACACACACACACACACACACACACACACACACACACACACACACACACACACACACACACACACACACACACACAACAGGCCTAGACAGGAGGAGGACAGAGTGTAGGTACACATAACATCAGAGGGTCAAATGTGCGAGAAAATGAGAGCAGACAGTGTTGACAAACAATGTTGCAACCTTGTGTGGAAACCGCAGGTGCAGAAACACAAAAGAAGAATCCCTGTGGGATGCAGAAACTGGCAGATAAATTTTCCGTGCAACGTTCATATTGTTGTTACTCAGCCAGCGTTTGTGGGTCTGATGGACCCGTTGCATTTTGTGTTAAAATACTTTTATGTTAAAATACTGAACAGATGTTTACCTTATCCAAATAAACATCTGTTCAGTATTTTAACATAAAAGTGTTTGATTGTGAGGCATTAAAAGCCACAAAATGCAACATGTCCATCAGACCCACAAACGCTGGCTGAGTAACAACAATATGAACGTTACACAACGGTTGGATAAATAAATAGGGCTAACTAGCGTGTTGAGGTGGCTAGCTATCATGTGTAGGCTGGCTAATTGGCAAACGATGGATAAATAGATATTGTCGACTTAGCTATTATTTTTAAGTATACCAGCTAGCTTGAGAAGTCAACTAGCAAATTAAGATAGATAGTGTGATAAGTTAGCACATTAAAATAGATTAATTGGGCTAAAAAAAATAGGCGAACTAGCGTGTTATAGTCGCTCGCTATCATGTGTACGCTAGGAAATTAGCAAACAGTGGATGAATAGATCGGCAAACTGACTCCATTATGTGGTTAGCTATTATTGTTAAATAGAACAGCTAGCTTGAGAAGCCAACTGGCATACTAAGATAGCTAGTGTGATAAGTTAGCAAAATTAAACTAGATTAATTGGGATAGATATATAGGCTAATAGAGTGTTAAGGGTGGCTCGCCATCATGTGTAAGGTGGCTAACTACTAGGGCTGTGAATCTTTGGGTGTCCCACGATTCGATTCAATATCGATTCTTGGGGTCACGATTCGATTCAAAATTGATTTTTTTTTAATTCAACACAATTCTCGATTCAAAAACGATTTTTTCCCGATTCAAAAGGATTCTCTACTCATTCAATACATAGATTTCAGCAGGATCTACCCCAGTCTGCTGACATGCAAGCAGAGGAGTAGATTTTTGTAAAAAGCTTTTATAATTGTAAAGGACAATGTTTTATCAACTGATTGCAATAATGTAAATTTGTTTTAACTATTAAATGAACCAAAAATATGACTTATTTTATCTTTGTGAAAATATTGGACACAGTGTGTTGTCAAGCTTATGAGATGCGATGCAAGTGTAAGCCACTGTGACACTATTGTTCTTTTATTTTTATTTTTATAAATGTCTAATGATAATGTCAATGAGGGATTTTTAATCACTGCTATGTTGAAATTGTAACTAATATTGATACTGTTGTTGATAATATTCATTTTTGTTTCACT
Organism: Entelurus aequoreus; assembly: GCF_033978785.1. Taxonomy (NCBI): domain Eukaryota; kingdom Metazoa; phylum Chordata; class Actinopteri; order Syngnathiformes; family Syngnathidae; genus Entelurus; species Entelurus aequoreus. Next base: position 10,641,460 of record NC_084745.1, read on the forward strand.
ACTTTTGGTTTGTTCTGTGTCTCCTCTCAATTGCTGTTTATTGCAGTTCTGAGTGTTGTTGGGTCGGGTTTGGTTTTGGAATTGGATTGCATTGTTATGGTATTGCTGTGTATTGTTTTGTTGGATTGATTAATTAAAAAAATAAAAATAAATAAATAAAAATCGATTTTTTAAAAATGAGAATCGATTCTGAATCGCACAACGTGAGAATCGCGATTCAAATCCGAATCGATTTTTCCCCACACCCCTACTAACTACAGTACTAACTAGCAAATGTTGGATGAACAGATAGGCTAACTGGCTCCATTCTGTAGTTAGCTATTCTAGTTAAATAGACCAGCTGACATACTAAGATAGCTATGTGACAAGGTAGCGAGCTATCATAGTCTTGCTGGCGTGAAACGGCAACAAGCTAGTTTCCATCAGGCTAACTCACGTGATAAGGTATCAATATTGGGGTCTTTCAAAACCGCACTAAAAGAACACCTCCAGGCAACTTCATCCTTAAACTAACACCCTCCCTTCCACATCCCACCTCCCCGGATTGTAAATAATGTAAATAATTCAATGTATATACTCTGATGATTATCTTGTGTGATGACTGTATTATGATGATAGTATATATCTGTATCATGAATCCATTTAAGTGGACCCTGACTTAAACAAGTTGAAAAACTTATTCGGGTGTTACCATTTAGTGATCAATTGTACGGAATATGTACTGCACTGTGCAATCTAGTAATAAAAGTTTCAATCAATCAAACAATCAATCAAGACAAGCTAACTTGCAAACAATGTATAGATTGATGGATAGATCAATTACAAGCTAGCTATCGTGCTAAGTTAAGTAGCTATCGTACAAAACGACTAGCTATCCTGACAAGCTAACTAGGTTGAGTTAAGGTAGCTTTAAAGATAGCTGGGTTAGCTGGTTTAACTCACTGGCAAACTAAGATAAATTATGTTTATTTCTGAGTCAATGAGAGTTTGAGGTTGCTAACAGTGCTTGTGTTGTTGTTGTTTGTGTAGCTACTGGGACGATTTCCACTCCTGCGCCAGCACAGCGTTGGCCGACTGTCAGGAGGGCGCCACCGAACTTTGGGAGAAGCTCAAGAAGGAATCTCGTAATCTGGATTTTCGCGGGAATTTGTATCAACTGTGCGGCGGGAACAACGGCGCCCCCAGGCGGGGGGCGTCCGGCGGCCTGGGTGCGCTATTGGCGGCGCTGCCCAGCGTGCTGACGTGGCTGGCCCTTTAAGCCTCACAAAAAAAAAAAAACACTCTGGAAAAGAAGGACAAAAAAAGAACCGACTCAAGACAAAGTGCAAACTAGAAAAAAGATGGATTCTCTTTGCCCTCAAGTTTGCCTTCCAGGCACAACGGCCCATCGCCACATCAGATTGATCGACCGCAACACTTGGAGGAATTCCAAAAGTATTCCAGTCAAACGGGAACGTTTGCTCATCAAGGTCTCCATGACGACGCCTTGTAACCGCCGGGGCCAGGCAGATCAGACGGAATATTGGGGTCTATTCAAGGATGCTGTGGTGAACGCCATCATCCGAATGGCGACCCCCCAAAAAAAGAAAGCCCGCCATCACACCAATTTTTTGCTTTTTGCACCAAATTGTTGAGCCCTGCAACTTGACTTGCAAGGCTAACACGTTACGGTATTTGACTTTTAGCAGCTAGCTTGCTGACCCGCGAGCGGATTTTTTTTTGTTGTCGTTGTTTGTTTGTGGTGGCAGACAGGAAGTGAGCGTTCAGCCTGTGGATGGATGTCGACCTGCATGATGTCGCTTGTCAACGCCTTTCGGGAAATGAGCACAAACGGCGAGGTGTTAGCTTAGCGTGTTAGCAAAGCAACACTAATCAACCAGGTGAAGCAAAGCAATCAACGCGAGCTGCGCTAATGCTCACATTCAAGTTAGCCAGTTTATGAATAAAACATGTCGCAAGCTAACACTTTGATTAGCATTCAGGCAGCTAACAGTGATTAGTGTGGGGTTTTTTTTAAGAGTTTTGTTTGCGAGCAAACACTTTTGCCGCAAAAAGACGTTCTAGCGCCAAGTGTTCACTCGAAGCTAAGTTATTGATTTTTTTGGAATATTTTTTTACGTTTGTGCTCCTTTCCTGAAACCTTTGAGAAGTTTTCTTTGGATGTACGTAGTAACATTAGCATTAGCCTTGTGTTGTACACGCAGCAAAAAAAAAGAGCAATACGGCGACGTCACGGCCAGTGAAGTAGCTCCAAAAAAACACCAATAAGATTCCATTAATCAATCAATAATAAATAGTGACCAGACTGTTGTGTTGAACTAAAAGACGTCATTGATTAATAATAATAATAATAATAACTTCTATGTCTTTGTTTGTTTGTTTGCTCGCAACTTTACCAATCATTCAAAAAATTATGAAGAATTTATTATGTACATTTAGAGGATTTTGAAAAAATATTCATAATGAGAGGGAAAAAAAAGATTATTATTATTATAGAAAGTTTTAACACTCCATCGATACAGATGATAGAAATATATACATAAAAGATTGACATGATTTAGTGCTAAATAAAAGAATGTCATGTTTGAAAGGAAGTGTGTGACGTCACTGTGGCTTTTCATGTGTTGCACACACACACACACACACACACACACACACACACACACACACACACACACACACAAACACACACACACACACACACACACACACACACACACACACAAACACACAAACCCCCCACGTTCTTGTACTTGTTACCTTCTTGAGACCTCCGAATAAGGCCTACCTCTTTAGGACCACCCTTTCTAGATATATAAAGATGTGTATTTACAACATTAATAATATATACATACGATGCAAATATATAAAAGCTTGTTGTGAAAAATGAGTTGGAATTTCACGAGAAAAACTTAGAATTTGGGCAGTATTATAATAAAAGTCGTAATTTTACTCAATGCAAGTCAAAATTTTACAAGAAAAACTGAACATTTGTGCAATATTATGATGAAAGTTGGAATTTTACTCAATAGCGGTCACAATTTTACAAGAAAAAGCTTAAAATGTTGGCAATTTTATGAAAAGAGTCGTGATTTTACTCGACAAAAGTCACCATTTTATAAGAAAACTTTTAAAATGTTGGCAATATAACAATAATCGGAATTTTACTTTGCAAAGCCATGACAAAATGCATAATTCTGCTCAAAAAATTTCACCATTTTACAAGAACAACAAACAAAAATTGGCAATATTGTGATAAAAGTCAGAATTTTATATGACAAATGTTGCCACTTTGTATTAAAAAGTAATACTTTTACATAAAAAAAGTACTAATTTTATGAGAAAATATTGCAATATTACAGAAACAGAAAAAATATGAGAAATTGTTCCCAATTTTATAAGAAAAAAGTTGACACATTGTGAGAAAGAAACTGCTTTTAGTTAATTAATTTTTGTTTGTAATTGTTTTTTAATTTTCATTATTTACTTGAAGTTATTACAGTATGTCTCTATATACATATTTATTAGATTTTTTTAAAATTCATTTTGGCCAAAGGGGGCTCATTTCAATTTCTTACACACACTTGTTATTTCGTATGTTGACCAGAGGGCGAGCACTTTTAAAACTGACACACAGTCAATTTGAAAAATCCCTCCTTTTTGGGACCACCCTCATTTTGATAGATTCCCCCACCAGGGGTGCAAATGAGACATTCTCTATCAGATGCAATGGTTTTCTGTGGCCCTAGTGTGTGAATGTGAGTGTGAATGTTGTCTGTCTATCTGTGTTGGCCCTGAGATGAGGTGGCGACTTGTCCAGGGTGTACCCGGCCTTCCGGCCGAATGCAGCTGAGATAGGCTCCAGCGACCCCGAAATAAAAGGGATAAGCGGTAGAAAATGGATGGATGGGATGTATGGGTTTTCCGTATTGGAACCATGATTTATGTCCTAGCTTGTTCACCGGTCCTCATATGGAAGGTACTTTTCCTTATTGATGTCTCAAGAAGGGTAGAAATACACACACACACACACACATTCATTATTAATGAGGGAGAGTCCCTGAGCTGCTGCTGCACACTCTTTGTATTGATGGAAAAATGAAGGACTCAGCTGCCCAAACATCAAACAAAAATTTCTTTTTTATATAGTTAAAAAAAAGGTAATTTTTTCACATTATAACTGTAATATTTCCCATTTTGCATAAGATACATCAACAGGAACAAATTAAAGCAAAAAGGATCATTTGTTATTTTTAATGTATTTTTATTTTTTTTAATACATATTAAATTACTGTGTATAATCTGACAGAAATGAAATATAACATTGTTTAATTTGTGTCATTTTGCAAATATTCAATGCAGTGAGTTTTTCCCCCCCCCCAAATAAAAGTAATCATGTGCAGGCGAAAAAAGAAAGAACATTTAATGGGATAGTGTATATATACAGCTATAACGTGGCGTGATTAATGACAACGTTGTCATGGCAACATTCATTTTTAACGCAACTTATTTATTATTTACAAAGGAGAAAATGTGATTACATTTCCACACAGGGAAGGGAACATTATTAATATGCGCTCCCATGATTTCATGTGTTTATTGTCTGCTTCATAAGGATGTTTTCCGGGCGCAGACTAATTCCTGGAAAAGATGGCGAAGGAAGGAATAAATAATTGAAGAAGCAATTAAGGCCTGCACGAGAAGAAAATACCGGCTCATTAAAAATTCATGCGGCAAATCCCGCGAGACTTGGCGAGGCACTCGATCGCGGCCACGCCCACGCCGCCGGTGCACGTGAGCAGCAAAAAAAGCCAAAACATCTCAACAAGATGGCGCTTGAGTTAAACCCTTTCAACTCTTTTTGGACGACTTCTCGGCGTCAAATGGAGCAAGTGTGAGACCCCCGAGGACGACGAGCGGTCCAAAAGTGAAAATTGAGGTCGAAGTGGATGAGAGAAGCAGGTCAGGTCAGCTTCGGATTGAGTTCACACACAGAAATTCCCCAAAAGTTGTTGCGTATTCTGGTCACATGACAACAAAATGGCGTCGTCAGCCGCAAAACAACTTTATTTTTATTTTTATTTTTATTGAACAACAAACATACATTTATAATTCACCCAACAGTCAAGGCACTTTCAACAACAAGGAAAGAAAACAAAAGCAAATACAGAGAGTATTAAATATTAATAAATAAATAAAAATATACAAAAAAGACAAAGAGGGCTACCTAAATCACTTAAAATGTTTTTAACAAAAATATATCAATTTAAGAACTTTTGTAGTCTTAATCATTCTCCAAGATTTGATTGATAATTGTAAACCATTATAAGCCAATTAGAAAATGTAGGCCTTACATTCATAAATCGACATTTATGTAGAACATTTTTTGCCTGGAGCATAATATAGTTGACAAACATTTCTTTGTTACAGTCGTTTATAAAAATACCGAATTAGCAAAACACAACTTTCCAACTTTAACTTCGAAGGGAGCCGAGTCTTGAGGAGCCCTTCCTTTCAAAAAGTTGTTCAAAAGACTGGCTTGTCATTTAAAAAATAAAATATATATATATAATGTGAGTGTGAATGTTGTCTGTCTATCTGTGTTGGCCCTGCGATGAGGTGGCGACTTGTCCAGGGTGTACCCCGCCTTCCGCCCGATTGTAGCTGAGATAGGCTCCAGCGCCCCCCGCGACCCTGAAGGGAATAAGCGGTAGAAAATGGATGGATGTATATATATATATGTATATTAGGGATGTCCGATAATGGCTTTTTGCCGATATTCCGATATTGTCCAACTCTTAATTACAGTCGTGGAATTAACACATTATTATGACTAATTTGGACAACCAGGTCTGGTGAAGATAAGGTCCTTTTTAAAAAATGTATAAAATAAAATAAGATAAATAAATTAAAAACATTTTCTTGAATAAAAAAGAAAGTAAAACAATATAAAGACAGTTACATAGAAACTAGTAATTAATGAAAATGAGTAAAATTAACTGTTAAAGGTTAGTACTATTAGTGGACCAGCAGCACGCACAATCATGTGTGCTTACGGACTGTATCCCTTGCAGACTGTATTGATATATATTGATATATAATGTAGGAACCAGAATATTAATAACAGAAAGAAACAACCCTTTTGTGTGAATGAGTGTAAATAGGGGAGGGAGGTTTTTGGGGTTAGTGTACTAATTGTAAGTGTATCTTGTGTTTTTTATGTTGATTTAATAAAAAAAAAAAACGATACCGATAATTAAAAGAAAACGATACCGATAATTTCCGATATTACAATTTAAAGCCTTTATCGACATCTCTAATATATATATATATATATATATTTTTTTTATCAAGTAAACAATCACTAGAATCAGTTGTACAATAATTTAATTTACACAAGTATTACTGTATTGGGGCAGCACGGTGAGACAGGGGTTAGTGCATGTGCCTCACAATACGAAGGTCCTGAGTAGTCCTGAGTTCAGTCCCGGGCTCGGGATCTTTCTGTGTGGAGTTTGCATGTTCTCCCCGTGACTGCGTGGGTTCCCTCCAAGTACTCCGGCTTCCTCCCACCTCCAAAAACATGCACCTGGGGATAGGTTTATTTGCAACACTAAAAATTGGCCCTAGTGAATGTGAGTATGAATGTTGTCTGTCTATCTGTGTTGGCCCTGTGATGAGGTGGCGACTTGTCCAGGGTGTACCCCGCCTTCCGCCCGAATGCAGCTGAGATAGGCTCCAGCACCCCCCGTGTCCCCAAAAGGGGCAAACGGTAGGAAATGGATGGATGGATGGAATACTATGATTAATTTTTGTGTTTGTTTTCATTGTAAACAATTTAATATTTCCATGCTTTGGTAGTGTCATCACCAGTTTGAATTTTCTCTCACCTAAAAAAAATGTGTAGCGTTTTAACAATATAGAAAAAATACACAAATACAAATACATGTAGCATTTTAACAATACAGAAAAAATACAGAAATAATAGATACGAATAAAAGGCAGTAAAACTACACAAAAAAATAGGACATAATAAAAATGTGAGTACAAAATTGCTTGAACTACTAACTTAAGAATAATGAACCCGAAAAGTGAATCCAAATTGAAAATAATAAATACAATTAAAAATAATAAAATAGTTAACAAATATATATATTGCTATGTAAAAAAATATATATATATAATAAAAGTTTCACAGAAATTCCCCAATCGTTGTTGCATATTCTGATCACATGACAACAAAATGGCGTCGTCAGCAGCAAAATACAACGTTCCAACTTTAACTTTGAAGGGAGCCGAGTCTTGAGCAGCACTTCCTTGCAAAAAGTCGTTCTAAAGACTGGCTCGTTATTAAAGTTAGTTTTTTTAATATATATATATTTTTTATCAAGTAAACTATCAGTTGTAAGATAATTTCATTTACACAAATATTACTGTATTGCTGGGAATTACTCTAAAATATTGGCTATGATTGATTTTTTAAAATTTGTTTTCATTGTAAACAATTCAATATTTCCATGCTTTGGAAGTGTCATCACCAGTTTGAATTTTCTCTCACCTAAAGAAAATGTGTAGCGTTTTAACAATATAGAAAAAATATACAATAAATACAAATACATGTAGCATTTTAACAATATAGAAAAAATACAGAAATAATAGATACGAATAAAAGGCGTTCATGGATAAAAAAAAGTATAAGTAAAACTACACAAAAAAATAGGACATAATAAAAATGTGAGTACAAAATTGCTTGAACTACTATTAAGAATAATGAACCTGAAAAGTGAATCCAAATTGAAAATAATAAATACAATTAAAAATAATAAAATAGTTAACAAATATATATATTGCTATGTAAAAAAAATAGATATATATAATAAAAGTTTCACAGAAATTCCCCAATCGTTGTTGCATATTCTGATCACATGACAACAAAATGGCGTCGTCAGCAGCAAAATACAACTTTCCAACTTTAACTTTGAAGGGAGCCGACGAGTCTAGAGCAGCCCTTCCTTGCAAAAAGTTGTTCAAAAGACTGGCTCGTCATTTAAAAATAAAAATAAAAAGATATAAATATATATTTATCAAGTAAACAAAAACTAGTATCAGTTGTACAATAATTTAATTTACAGAAATATTACTGTATTGCTGGTAATTACTCTAAAATATTGGCTATGATTGATTTTTTTGTTTGTTTTCATTGTAAACAATTTAATATTTCCATGCTTTGGTAGTGTCATCACCAGTTTGAATTTTCTCTCATCTAAAAAAAAATGTGTAGCGTTTTAACAATATAGAAAAAATATACAATAAATACAAATACATGTAGCATTTTAACAATATAGAAAAAATACAGAAATAATAGATACGAATAAAAGGCGTTCATGGATAAAAAAAAGTATAAGTAAAACTACACAAAAAAATAAGACAATAAAAATGTGAGTACAAAATTGCTTGAACTACTAACTTAATAATGAACCCGAAAAGTGAATCCAAATTGAAAATAATAAATACAATTAAAAATAATAAAATAGTTAACAATTATATATATTGCTATGTAAAAAAATATACATATATAATAAAAGTTTCACAGAAATTCCCCAATCGTTGTTGCATATTCTGATCACATGACAACAAAATGGCGTCGTCAGCAGCAAATTACAACTTTCCAACTTTAACTTTGAAGGGAGCCGAGTCTTGAGGAGCCCTTCCTTTCAAAAAGTCGTTCTAAAGACTGGCTCGTTATTAAAGTTAGTTTTTTTAATATATATATATTTTTTATCAAGTAAACTATCAGTTGTAAGATAATTTCATTTACACAAATATTACTGTATTGCTGGGAATTACTCTAAAATATTGGCTATGATTGATTTTTTAAAATTTGTTTTCATTGTAAACAATTCAATATTTCCATGCTTTGGAAGTGTCATCACTAGTTTGAATTTTCTCTCACCTAAAGAAAATGTGTAGCATTTTAACAATATAGAAAAAATACACAATAAGTACAAATACATGTAGCATTTTAATAATATAGAAATAATACAGAAATAAGTACAAATACATGTAGCATTTTAACAATATAGAAAAATACACAATAAGTACAAATACATGTAGCATTTTAACAATATAGCAAAATACACAATAAGTACAAATGCATGTAGCATTTTAACAATATAGAAAAAAATACACAATAAGTAAATACATGTAGCATTTTAACAATATAGAAAAAATACACAATAAGTACAAATACATGTAGCATTTTAACAATATAGAAATAATACAGAAATAAGTACAAATACATGTAGCATTTTAACATAATAGAAAAACTACACAATAAGTACAAATACATGTAGCATTTTAACAAAATGGAAAAACTACACAATAAGTACAAATACATGTAGCATTTTAACGATATAGAAAAAATACAGAAATAATAAATACGAATAAAAGGCATTCATGGATAAAAAGAAAAAAAGTACAAATAAAACTACACAAAAAAATAGGACATAATAAAAATGTGAGTACAATATTGTACTTACCTGTTGAGTGTACGCTTGAACTACTAACTTTAGAATAATGAACCCAAAAAGTGAATCCAAATTGAAAATAATAATAAATACAATTAAGAATAATAAAATAGTTTTAAAATGAATATATTGCTATGTAAAATAAAATATATAAAAAAAGTTAATCCAAATGCTGCTAAATTTCTTTTAACTCATTTTCTAGTCCAGTTGCCAACGCTTAATTTGCATGAGCATAAAAAACGTAAAAGAGCTGTTCAAAAGACTCGAGGCTTTCGCGAACGTCACATCTCTATGTGTGACGCAATCATTCCATCCAGTTAAGGTGACACAAACAGGCCAGTTTAAGTGGGCGAGGAGCCACCAGGGGGCGCTCAGCGCTCCTACAGCGTGATCAAAGTAAACGTTTATTTTTGGAACGAAATTAGGACGCAAAAGCTCTGCATCTTGTTTGCTCGTTGCCTCGCTCGGAACCTTCAAAGTGGGTCGCTGCTAAAAATAAGCTGGAGCAGCCTGTCATGGCGCTCTGGACAGGAAGCCGGAGTCCGTCTGTACACCAGCTCGGCTTCTACAGATCTTTTTTTTTTGGACGATTTCTCAACCTGTCATAAAAAAACAACAAACAAGGTCGCCAGGAACTAGCTTAACAGCTTGTGGAGCCACGGTGAGGGTGAGGGCTCAAACTGGCAACCACAGACCCTCGCTGACTGAGAGCTATGTCGAGCCGTGCTAGCCAATGAGCTAAAAAGATGTCAACGCAAATGTGAGATTTTCACGATATACTGTTGTGCCACCACACTACCTTACATCCGGTGACTGGAAACATAAGCCCCGCCCCCTTCAACAACGACATCAGTAGGTTGAGCGATGTCTAGATAGTAAATTGATTATTCATTAGGTATATTATTAGATATAACACTAAGCTAGTTTCAGTTAGCTTAGCATACATTGACCCACATTGGACTGCCTTCAGACTCTTTAATGAACAAAATGTATCAAAAAGCCCTCCTTTTTTTAACATTCCTTCGACCCTTGCTGGAAAAAGTTTGACATCAGTTGGTGTAGGAATGTCATGCTCATAAATTGTTTATTAATCAAGTATATTATTAGATATAACAGACATTTGCTTGGTCAGCCATGACTCTAAGCTAGCTTCAGTTAGCTTAGCATAAATTGACCCACATTGGACTGCCTTCAGCCTCTTTAAAGGCCTACTGAAAGCCACTACTACCGACCACGCAGTCTGATAGTTTATATATCAATGATGAAATCTTAACATAGAAACACATGCCAATACGGCCGGGTTAACTTATAAAGTGCAATTTTAAAATTCCTGCCACACTTCCGGTTGAAAAACTCCTTTGGATATGATTTATGCGCGTGACATCACAAAATCCACGGAAGTGGTTGGACCCCATCTGACCCGATATAAAAACCTCTTGTTTTCTTCGACAAAATTCCACAGTCTTCTGGACATCTGTGTTGGTGAATCTTTTGCAATTTGTTTAATGAACAATGGAGGCTGCAAAGAAGAAAGTTGGAGGTGGGATCGATCGGTGTATTAGCGGCTAAGTACAATACTTACAGCAACACAACAAGGACTACTTACTACGCCTAGCCGATGCTTGCCGCCAAACCCACGGATGAAGTCCTTCGTCGCGCCGTCGATCGCTGGAACGCAGGTGAGCACGGCTGTTGATGGGAAGATGAGGGCTGGCTGGCGTAGGTGGAGCGCTAATGTTTTTATCATAGTTCTGTGAGGTCCGGTTGCTAAGTTGCTAAATTAGCCTTAGCGTCGTTAGCAACAGCATTGTTAAGCCTTATCAGGCTGAGAATTATTAACCGTGTAGTTACATGTACATGGTTTAATAGTATTGTTGATCTTCTGTCTATCCTTCCAGTCAGGGGTTTATTTATTTTATTTCTATCTTCATTTGAGAACGATGCTATCACGTTAGCTCAGTAGCTAAGTGTGTCACCAATGTATTGTCGTGGAGATAAAAGTCACTTTAAATGTCCATTTCGCGTGCTCGACTCTCATTTTCAAGAGGATATAGTATCCGAGGTGGTTTAAAATAGAAATCCGTGATCCACAATAGAAAAAGGAGAGAGTGTGGAATCCAATGAGCCAGCTTGCACCTAAGTTACGGTCAGAGCGAAAAAAGATACGTCCATCACTGCCTCTCTAGTCCTTCACTGTAACGTTCCTCATCTACGAATCTTTCATCCTCGCTCAAATTAATGGGGTAGTCGTCGTTTTGTCGCTCCAAATCTCTCTCGCTCCATTGTAAACAAAGGAAAATTGTGAGGAATATTAGCTCCTGTGACGTCACGCTACTTCCGGTACAGGCAAGGCTTTTTTTATCAGCGAGCAAAAGTTGCGAACTTTATCGTCGATGTTCTCTACTGAATCCTTTCAGCAAAAATATGGCAATATCGCAAAATGATCAAGTATGACACATAGAATGGATCTGCTATTCCCGTTTAAATAAAAAAAATTCATTTCAGTAGGCCTTTAATGAACAAAATGTATCAAAAAGGCCTCCCTTTTCTAACTTTCCTTCGACCCATGCTGGAAAAAGTTTGACATCAGTAGGTTTAGGGATGTCTAGCTCATAAATTGATTATTAATCAAGTATATTATTAGATATAACAGACATTTGCTTGGTCAGCCATGACACTAAGCTAGCTTCAGTTAGCTTAGCATAAATTGACCCACATTGGAATGCCTTCAGCCTCTTTAATGAACAAAATATATCAAAAAGCCCTCCCTTTTTTAATATTCCTTCAACCCTTGCTGGAAAAAGTTTGATATCAGTAGTTTGAGCGATGTTTAGCTAGTAAATTGATTATTAATCAGGTATATTATTAGATATAATACTAAGCTAGTTTCAGTTAGCTTAGCATACATTGACCCACATTGGACTGCCTTCAGCCTCTTTAATGAACAAAATGTATCAAAAAGCCCTCCCTTTTTAAAAACATTTTCAACCCATGCTGGATAAAGTTTGACATCAGTAGGTTTAGGGATGTCCAGCTCATAAATTGATTATTAATCAAGTATATTATGAGATATAACACAAATTTGCTTGGTGAGCCATGACACTAAGCTAGCTTCAGTTAGCTTAGCATAATTTGACCTACAATAAACTGTCTTCAGCCTCTTTAATGAACAAAACATTTAAAAAAGGCCTCTATTTTTTTAACTTTCCTTCTACCCTTGCTGGAAAAATTTTGATATCAATAGGTTTAGGGATGTCTAGATAGTAAATTGATTATTAATCAAGTATAGTATTAGAAAAAACACAAATTTGCTTGGTCAGCCATGACACTAAGCTAGCTTCAGTTAGCTTAGCATAAATTGACCTACAATAAACTGCCTTCAGCCTCTTTAATGAACAAAACGTTTCAAAAAGGCCTCCCTTTTTTAACTTTCCTTCGACCCTTGCTGGAAAAAGTTTGACATCAGTAGGTTTAGGGATGTCTAGCTCATTAATTGATTATTAATCAAGTATGTTATTAGATAGAACACAAATTTGCTTGGTCAGCCATGACACTAAGTTAGTTTCAGTTAGCTTAGCATAAATTGACCCACATAGGACTGCCTTCAGCCTCTTTAATGAACAAAATGTATCAAAAAGGCCTCCCTTTTTTAACTTTTGTTCGACCATTGCTGGAAAAAGTTTGACATCAGTAGAAACAGGTTACCACGGCAACCAAACCACACACACACACACACACACACCCACACACATGCCAATCATGAGGTTGCTACAACTTGGCAATTGTTCCTCATTTTTATTATTGATTTTTTTTTAATGAAGCAAAGAAAAGATTTGTTTGAGAAACATCAAATTAAAGCACGATTCTACCGGCAGATTCTGCGGCGTCCCTAATAAAGGGGCCCGCTCATTATCGAACCTCCACGCCCAGCTCGCTCTCGGCGCTGCGCTCGATCGTCTGGTGGACCAGGCCGACTTCCCGTTGGCTCAGCGTGCGCTCCGTGTGGCGGTAGACGATGCGGAAGCAGTGGCTCCGCCTCCCGCTCCTGCCAGACAAAAGACGGGGAGAAATCGGTCTCGACTCGCCGCTTCTTCTTCCTCCTCCTCCGCTGCCAGCAGCGTGTCAAGTATTCAAGGTGGTTGTGTTGCAAATGCCACACAAAGACGAGTGAATGCGTTCCATGTGATCGACTGTGTCGTCCGTCAATAATTCATGTCTCCATTATCCTGAAGATCAATACCAGGACACCTGTACGCCGCACACACGTGCGCTAAAGCATCCAGTGTAACAAACATAGGTGTGGTCATGTGACTAGCGGATCATCACAGTGAATAATTCACATGACATTTTCCCTCTCTGCTAATTGCTCGTTAAGAGCCCCACTTGACCTTTAATGAGCCTTTCAAGCGCCTCTGTGGTCACCCTCCCCCCCTTTCACCCCCCCGTGGAACATTGAACTACTTCCTGTCTCGGCAAGAAGCTCCTGCGTGTCAGGAAGTGCTCCTTCCTGTGCTAAAAGCCTCATCTGTGGAAGGGTCCGTCCATCCTGTGCAACGTGAGCCGTCTCCGTGTCAGAAGTTCCGAGCAAAGTGGTTCTGATCCGGGCCTGAGAGGGTCCGTGGCGGTGTCGAGTGACAGCCAGTGGGAGGTAATGGCTCGTTAGCATTCCACAAATGTGCACTTAGTCTGAGTTATGATGTCATAAGTCATTGTAATGTAATGACACCCCGACTCCTCCTGTTGCTCCGCCCACTTAAAATGTTTGCCATACGCTGCCCTGCTTGGCCACGTCCCCTTACCCTCTCACACAAATATATCTTTTTTATCTAAATGTCAAAACCCTTTTTTTTTATTTTTTAAATGTCACCTCCTTATTTGTCTCCTACATGCTTCCTTGCAGTATGTGTGTGTGTGTGTGTGTGTTTACGTGCACGGGCGCTCACTTTGGGTGCGTGAAGTCGTCCACCAGCGACACCTTCTCCACCAGGTCCCCGGCGATGGCGCGCACCAGCTCGTAGAAGTCGTTGGCGTCGAAGTTGCGCCGGTCCGCTGGCAGCCAGAAGGAGATGTCGTTGTGCAGGGGCGGGTACTTGCTGAGGGCCTGACGGGCGCAAACAGGAAGTCGGGAGCGAAGACGGTCAGATGTGTTCACTTTTTGTCGCTAAGCATTCGGGGTGTGAATCTTTAGGCTCCTAACGATTCCATCCGATTCCAGGGGTGACAATTCGATTCAGAATCGATTCTCGATTCAAACCGATTCTAGCAGTGTATTTGGTATAATAATTATAAGGAAACTTTTTCAAAACAGATTTCAGGTTTGAAAAGCTCCTTTTGTTGTATGGAGATGGCCTAAATACATATTTAAATGTTTTTATTTATTTATATATATATACATATATATATTTTTTTATAAATTTTATGTGATGTGAATACAATTGTTTGAACACCCCTACTAGGGGTGTGAATCTTTGGGCACCAAACAATTTTATCTGATTTTGATTCCTGGGGTGACGATTCCATTCAGCATTAATTCTCGATTCAACACAATTCTCAATTCAAACCGATTCTTGGAATGTATTATTTGGTATTATATTTAAACTTTTTCAAAACTGCTTAAAGGTTAGAAAAGCGCCTTTCGTTGCTTATAGATGGCCTAAAAACATTTGAAAAAATGTATTATAAAAAAGAAAAACATTTTAAATACATTTTTTAAAATCATGAATCGATTTAGAATCGGGATGAATAAGAATTGCGATTTGGATGTGAATAATTTTTTTATCTTATCTTTGGGCACTTCACGATTCGATTTGATTCAGATTCGATTCTCGATTCAAACCGATTCTCGCAATGTATTTAGTATAATAATTATAAAGAAACTTTTTCAAAACAGATTACAGGTTAGAAAAGCTTAGTTTGTTGCATGGAGATAGACTAAAAACGTCTTTAAAAATATATTTTATATATATATATATATATACACATATATATATATATTTAAAAAAAAAAAAAGTTATTAAAATCATGAATCGATTTAGAATCGGGTTGAATAAGAATCGCAATTCAGATGTGAATACATTTTTTTGCACACCCCTACTAGGGATGTGAATCTTTGGGCACCAAACGATTCGATTCACAATTCTCAATTCCAACCAATTCTTGGAATGTATTTTTTGGTATTATATTTATAAAGAAACTTTTTAAAAACTGCTTACTGGTTAGAAAAGCTCATTTTGTTGCTGGTAGATGGCCTAAAAACATTTTAAAAAATTGATTATGAAAAAACCCCCCAAAAACTTTACTTTTTTTTTAAAACACATTTTTAAAAATCATTAATCGATTCAGAATCGGGATGAACAAGAAATGCAATTTGGATGTAAATCTTTTTTTTTTTTAATGCACCCATATCAGGGATGTGAATCTTTGGCCACTTAACGATTCGATCTGATTCCGATTCTTGGGGTGACGATTCGATTCAAAATCGATTCTTGATTTAAACCAATTCTTGCAATGTATTTGGCATAATAATTATAAAGAAACATTTTCAAAACAGTTTACAGGTTAGAAAAGCTCCTTTTGTTGCATGGAGATGACTTAAAAACGTATTCTTAAAAATAGATTTTATATACTGTATGTATATTTTTTTGATACATTTCAATAAAATCTTGAATCGACTTAGAATCGGGATGAATCAGAATCGCAATTCAGATGTGAATACATTTTTTGGACACCCCTACTAGGGGTGTGAATCTTTGGGCACCAAACGATTCGATCCGATTTTGATTACAGGGGTGATGATTCCATTCAGAATGAATTCTCAATTCCACACAATTCTCAGTTCAAACCAATTCTTCGAATGTATTATTTGGGATAATAATTATAAATAATTTGTTCAAAACAGGTTACAGGTTAGACAAGCTCCTTTCGTTGCTTGTAGATTGCCTAATGCCTTTTTCAAAATTGATTCTTGTTGATTTTTTTTTTATAAATCAATAAAAAATGTTGACATTTTTTTACTGAATTTTTGAACATTATTAATCGATTTTTTGTGCACCCTACTAAGCATCCAATCACATTGATCGCTATAATATGTGGTGATGTATCGCTAGGGGTGCACAAAAAAAATTATTCAAATCTGAATCGTGATTCATCCCGATTCTAAATACATCCATAATTTTCCAAAATTGATTTTTAAGAAGACATTTTTAGGTCATCTCCATGCAACAAAATTAGCTTTTCTAACCTGTAATCTGTTTTGAAAATGTTTCTTTGTAATTATTATACCAAATAATACATTGCGAGAACCGGTTCGAATTAAGAATTGATTCTGAATCGAATCGTCACCCGAGGAATCGAATTGTATCGACTCGTTAAGTTCCCAAAAATTTTCATCCCTTGTATCAACCCTATTGTTCCTGCTGTCTGTGTGTGTGTGTGTGTGTGTGTGTGTGTCTGTGTGTGTGTGTGTGTGTGTGTGTGTGTGTGTGGGTGTGTGTGTGCGTGCGTGCGTGTGTGTGTCAACCGAACCCACACACACACACACAACAGTTCCAATTGATTAGGTGTGTTTCACGGACCATCCAGACTTTAATGGGCAGAGGCGGAGAGGTGCAGCCCAGGAGAGGTGCACTGACCCTGGGCAGGAGATGAGCCATGATCCCCTTGGAGCTTCCAAGGAAACTATTTCATCAATAACCTCCATCCTCCTCCTCCATCCTCTCACATGTCACCCTCCCAGCGTGTAAAGAAAGAGAAAGTGTTCTCTACCTGGAAGCGGACGGCCTGGTGGATGTTGTCCACTCGGAACTGCCGGAGGAAGCGCTCGTCTTGGCTCCAGAAGACCCTGATGTCGGGGATGTCGTAGAGGACCATGGCCAGCCTCTCCAGGCCCAGTCCGAACGCCCAGCCCAGCTTGTTGTCGGCGCCGGCTGAAACGGCACCACACCACGTCATCGGCGATTTCGCGTATAAAAAGGTCAGAGGTGGTGGACATCCCGTTACACGAACAGGAAGTGCCCCGTCCCTTGCATCCAATCAGGAGACGAGGAATGTGCTTTCTATGTTAATGAGCGGCGCGGGTCGACGGGTCCAACGAGACGGAATAAATCTTCACATGGAGAAAAAGCAATCAGCGCGTGACTGCTCATTCACTCTTCATCCCCCCTGCCTCCTCTTCCTCACTTCTCAGCAGCTCTTCAAGTCAAACTGACGCCTTTTCCTTACGTCTGAAAATAAAAAGTTCTCGTGTTAGATCACTGCTTACTAAAGACGACGGTGGTTTCTCTGCTAATTAGATTTGCGGCGAGTAAATGTATGCAGTGATTAGGCGCCATGATTACAGAGACGGCCGTGACAGCCAACTCTTAATTAGACACAAACGACCAGAGAAGTCGTGGTGTCCACAATGTTTTTCCTTCTTCGCCAACATCCCCTTTATCTCCAACAAGACATCAGTTCCAATGCATCTCGCTCACATCCATCACCATGAGCACACCTGAATGGATTATTGGCTAGCACCTTGATTTATGGACGAGAAGACTACCGAGAGACAAAAATGTCCACCAGCACCTTGGACTTGTGAGGGCCACAGTTTGGATGCTCCATGCTAGCACCGTTCTCCATCAATCACACAGCCAGCAAAACTTTGAATTAGTGATGAAGAAGACATCAATTATGCAGAGTCGTTAGTAACCAGGCAACATGAGGATGCTAATTGATCCGTCCATGTGTGACTTTCAGTGCAGGTGCAAGTACGCCATCCCCACGGCCTTAACCACACGTGCAGGCAGCGTGCGCCAGCAGGCCGGATCAAATTAGCGGTGGATTAGCGGCCAGCGCTGGGAGTCTGGAGGCGGAGCTAGTCACGGCTTAACCACCTGACCCGGAGTTTAGTTCGGGTTAAAGCACTTTGATGTCTACTCCGCCATTCGGACCCTGAAGGCCGACGCAGATTAAAGGAAGATGGCGGCAGTGGGCGGAGGAGGTGAAGACGAATCTGATTGGATGCATTCTGGGGAGCCATGTTGAACAAAACTACTTGTGGGATGTGCAGCTTGGAATGTGAACAGGAAGTAGGAGAGCTTAGGGTGTAAACAGGAAGTAAATGTCAGAGGCTAATGTGTAAACAGGGAGTTGATGTTGAGTTTTGAATGTAAACAGGAAGTATAGCTGTCAGAGTTTGAGGTGGAAACTGGAAGTATAAGTAAGAGCTTAACATGTAAATAAGACATACTCTTAAATGTAAACAGGAAGTACAAGTCAATATGTGTAGATTTTAGAATGTAAACAAAAAGTAGATGTTGGAGTTTAAAGTTTAAACAGGAATTAAATGTCAGAGCTTGGTGTAAACAGAAAGTCAAAGTAAGAGCTTAACATGTAAATAAGAAGTACATAAATGTAAACAGGAAGTAGATGTCAGAGCTTGGAATGTAAGCAGGAAGTAGAAGTACCATCTTAACATGTAAATAAGATGTATTCTTAAATGTAAACAGAAAGTACAAGTCAATATGTCAGATCTTAGAATGTAAACAAGAAGTAGATGTCAGAGCTTTGAGTGTGAACAGGAAGTAGATTTCAGACTTTTAAATGTAAACAGGAAGTACATGTCCGAGCTTTGAGTGTAAAAAGGAAGTAGATGTCAGAACTTAACATGTAAATAAGTCCAGACTTTTAAATGTAGTCAGGAAGTAGATCCATCCATCCATGTTCTACCGCTTGTCCCGTTCGGGATCGCGGGGGGTGCTGGAGCCTATCTCAGGAAGTAGATATCAGAGCTTATAATGTAAACAGAAAGTAGAAGTAAGCACTTAACATGTACATACGTAGTAAATGAAAACAGGAGGTACAAGTCAGCGTTTAACAGTGTTGACAGGAAATATGTCAGATCTTAGAATGTAAACAGGAAGTAGATGTCAGAGCTCAGTGTATACATGAAGTAGAAGTGAGATCTTAACATGTAGATAAGAATTTGATGTTAGATCTTAGAGCAGTGGTTCTTAACCTTGTTAGAGGTACCGAATCCCACCAGTTTCATATGCGCATTCACCGAACCCTTCTTTAGTGAAAAATATTTTTTTATTTATTTTTCAAATTCAAGAAAAAGTTATGATTTTTTTTACTGGTGCACAAAATTAACCGTGCATGAACATCACCTTGTTCAAAGAACAAAACCAACACAGTGCATGAACTCACAACAAGTTACACACCTTACACACCATGAATTGATTAACGTGCACCCCGACTTAAACAAGTTGAAAAACTTATTCAGGTTTTACCATTTAGTGGTCAATTGTACGGAATATGTACTGTACTTTGTAAACTGTACTGTTTCATATAATGTATTCTCTTCCTTTGCAATCTGCTAGTAAAAGTTTCAATCCATCAATCAAACAACCTGCAAATGAGATGGAAAATTAGAGGGAACATTGTTTGGGGGTATCCATAATACGCTGATAGGGAGAAGTTTTTATTTACACGATAAGTCAGATGTGTCTTTACCTCCGTGGCGGAGGCTCCGCCGAACCCCTAGGGTTCGATCGAACCCCGGTTAAGAACCACTGTCTTAGAGTGTAAACAGGAAGTAGATGTCAGAGCTTGGTGTAAACAGAAAGTCGAAGTAAGAGCTTAACATTTAAATAAGAAGTACACAAATGTAAACAGGAAGTAGATGTCAGAGCTTGGAATGTAAGCACGAAGTAAAAGTACGATTTTAACACGTAAATAAGAAGTACAAATCAATATGTCAGATCTTAGTATGTAACAAGAAGTAGATGTTGAAGCTTACAGTGTAAACAGGAAGTAGATGTCAGAGCTTAACATGTGCTTAAGTCCAGACTTTTAAATGTAAACAGGAAGTAGATGTCAGAGTTTATAAAGTAAACAAGAAGTAGCAGTAAGCACTTAACATGTAAATACGAAGTAAATGAAAACAGGAGGTACAAGTCAGCGTTTAACAGTGTAGACAGGAAATATGTCAGATTTTATAATGTAAACAGGAAGTAGGTGTCAGAGTTTAGTGTAAACAGGAAGTAGAAGAGAGAGCTTAACATTTAAATAAGAATTTGATGTTGGATATGGAGTGTAAATATGAAGTAGATGTTCTAAGCTAACAGAGTAAACAGGAAGTAGATGCCAGAGCTTAGAATGTAAAGAGGAAGTAGAAGTGATATCTTAACATGTAAATAAGAAGTTGATGTTAGATTTTAGAGTGTAAACAGGAAGTAGAAGTCTGTGCCAAATTGACGAGGCCCTCAAGTTACATCTTGCTGCTGTGCTCTCCAGCTGTGTCACATCTGTTCACCATGACATTCAGGAAGTGGAGGAGGCCGCATCACATTTAACCCCTCGCTGTCTCCATATGGAGAGGGGATAAACTGTGTCCTCTCCAGACTACAAAATGGATAATGAGACAAGAAAACCGCAGCAACAGCGGCAGAAGGAAATCCTCCCAAGTCCAAAACACCTAAGCAAACACTTGTGCGCTCAACGTGCTTCAGGGCCGCCCGCCTCTCCATCTGTCCGCCGCAAACACGGGCAGCGTTGAAGCGTTCCTCCAGGAGCCCTTACTGCAATGTGCTCGCTTTCAAGGAGTCGTCTTTCCGCCATGTTGGCGCCAGCTCACAGCTAGCTAGCAGTAGCAGCTAACATTGCTATTTGACTGTGAATGACACGTCAACGCATGATTGGAAACAAACTTGTTACACTTTGTCTGCTTCTTTTTCTACAGTGATGCCAAGAAGAATGACACTCAGGTCATCATGTGGACTCTGAGTCTCTGTCCTCATCAAGTTTGTCCTCCACTTCCTGTTTCAAAGACATGTGCCCTCCTCGCAGGTAAGCAGTGAGAACTCCTCCACGGAGGTCTAAAAGACGACTACCACCTTGTCGACAAACACCACCCTCGTCTTCATTATCATCTCATTGTTTTCACAGTCTCCACCCGCCCACCACGTCCCAGGGGTGACATCAAACGCTGCTGCTGAGGTAGACGTCTTCAAACACTGCGCTCATTAAGCTGAGCTGATGTCTTCATTGCTGTAATCGCATTACTTTGCGACTGGAGGAACATATCAGGGTGCAACACGCACACACACACATAGTTGAGTCAGACGTGCACAGATGGACACATACAGCATCAGATGTGGCATGAGGGTGAGGATGACGATGCTGACAGAGCGGGATGAAGAAGATGACGGGGGAGGAAGGTCATGATGGCGAGGATGATGAAGACGGTGATGTCATGCAGTCCTGACAACAGGTGCGCGTAGGGATGTAATGGTAAACGCTATAATGATAAATCGCGGTAAAATTACAGACGGTTAGTAATACCGTTTACATTTTTTTTCTCCGAGAAAACGTCATTTATCAAAGCATTGTAGGCAACACTGCTTACTTCCTGAAGACTGAATTGCCACACCGCCTGCGCATGCGCACTGGAGCCGTTCGGCACGCGGAAACATGGCGGCGACTACCAGTACACAGACTTTGCTTTGAAAATGTCCACTCCGAGTTAACGGAGTCGATCGCTTCGTTTCACCTCATTTCATCTGCTTCTACTTCCGTGGAGTCTCGGTGTGCGTTTAAGAGCGCAATGCTGTTGGAGGAGAAAAATATTTGATGTTGCAGTTTGATTTTGAACGTGCAACTAGCGTCCTTCCGTCAGCTGCTGGGACTGAGAGTTAGCATGCAGCAGACGATGCGTCGGGAACGTTGCCACAACGTTTTTGTTCGTCCTTTAATTTAATCGCTAACTTTGTTAGTGTTCCAATGACATCAATACTAGCTAAAATGCATTTCATCGAATTGAACGCAGACTGAGTTGTCGGTGAGTCACAAAGATTGTGTAATAGATGTGTGAGGTATCACTCTTGTTTATTTTTGTTGGCCAAACTGTTTCACTGAAGTGCATGGTTGTTGTTGAAGAACAAAGCGTGTTTATTTGACTTTATCTTCATTAGCCAAACTGCTTCGTGTTTTATATTGATATCAAAAAGTAAACACCATGTTTTTGATATAACTTTTTTTTTTATTCCAAAAAGTAATTATGTGACATAGCATGTATTAATGTTTTATGGTGGATAATTAATACCTATATGACCGATTTCTGCGCAAACTCTTAATTGGATCTGTCCTGATACAGCATGTACATGTACACACATTAGTACATGTCAATGTGTGTACATTACTTAAAGGCCTACTGAAACCCACTACTACCGACCACGCAGTCTGATAGTTTATATATCAATGATGAAATCTTAACATTGCAACACATGCCAATACGGCCGGGTTAACTTATAAAGTGAAATTTTAAATTTCCCGGGAAATATCCGGCTGAAAACGTCTCGGTATGATGACGTTTGCGCGTGACGTCACGGATTGTGCGGAAGTATTGGGACACCATTGTGTCCCAATACAAACAGCGTCTGTTTTCATCGCAAAATTCCACAGTATTCTGGACATCTGTGTTGGTGAATCTTTTGCAATTTGTTTAATGAACAATGGAGACAGCAAAGAAGAAAGCTGTAGGTGGGATCGGTGTATTAGCGGCTGGCTACAGCAACACAACCAGGAGGACTTTGAGTTGGATAGCAAATGCGGTATTCGACGCTAGCCCCCGACCGCACCGATGATCGTGGTGAAGTCCTTCGTCGCGCCGTTGATCGCTGGAACGCAGGTGAGCACGGGTGGTGATGAGCAGATGAGGGCTGGCGTAGGTGGAGAGCTAATATTTTTAGCATAGCTCTGTCGAGGTCCCGTAGCTAAGTTAGCTTCAATGGCGTCGTTAGCAACAGCATTGCTAGGCTTCGCCAGGCATTAACCGTGTGGTTACAGGTCCAGGGTTTAGTTCAGTGTCTCCTGATAGTGTAAGTAATAGTAGTATTGTTGATCTTCGGTCTATCCTTCCAGTCAGGGGCATGTTTCTTCTGTTTCTATCCGCAGTTAAGCACGATGCTATCACGTTAGCTCTGTAGCTAAAGTGCTTCGCCGATGTATTGTCGTGGAGATAAAAGTCACTGTGAATGTCCATTTCGCGTTCTCGACTCTAATTTTCAAGAGGATATAGTATCCGAGGTGGTTTAAAATACAAATCCGTGATCCACAATAGAAAAAGGAGAAAGTGTGGAATCCAATGAGCCCTAGCTTGTACCTAAGTTACGGTCAGAGCGAATAAGGATACATCCTGGCGTCCTGCACTGCACTCTAATCCTTCACTCTCATTTTCCTCATCCACGAATCTTTCATCCTCGCTCAAATTAATGGGGTAATCGTCGCTATCTCGGTCCGAACCGCTCTCGCTGCTCGTGTAAACAATGTGCAGATGTGAGGAGCTCTTCAACCTGTGACGTCACGCTACTTCCGGTACAGGCAAGGCTTTTATTATCAGCGACCAAAAGTTGCGAACTTTATCGTCGATGTTTTCTACTAAATCCTTTCAGCAAAAATATGGCAATATCTCAAAATGATCAAGTATAACACATAGAATGGATCTGCTATCCCCGTTTAAATAAGAAAATCTCATTTCAGTAGGCCTTTAAAAAATACCTTTCTCTGCGAAAATGTAAAAATAAAGATAAATGTATCATGTAATAAAAAAGCTGACACGCTGATACTATTAATGAACAAAAACACAAATATTTGTCTTTAAATATATAGACAATGTTTATCTAGAGCATTTTTATTAGATCTTACAAAATACATGATGGCGTCGCGTTCACACCCCAACACTGTTTTTACCTAACATAATGAATAATCATGATTAATAATCATGATTTCAACATAAATAAAAATAATTTTAATTATTATTTTGCCCATAATCCTGCAGTCCTATGTG
Organism: Entelurus aequoreus; assembly: GCF_033978785.1. Taxonomy (NCBI): domain Eukaryota; kingdom Metazoa; phylum Chordata; class Actinopteri; order Syngnathiformes; family Syngnathidae; genus Entelurus; species Entelurus aequoreus. The sequence continues at coordinate 10,665,814 of NC_084745.1, forward strand.
TAAGACTTGACCTCATACATGAACACTATTTTTATCTCTATGGACAAAAAGGGTTACGTCTTACAGCCATTAGGTGCCATCTTGCACAATTTTCACATTTATTTTTATTTATTTATAGTATTATTTTGTTTCTGCCATATTTGTTTTTAATGCTTCTGTTGCTTTCATATGCACATTCAACTTTCTACTTGCGGTACATATATACATTTTGAATGTATATGAATTTTTTAAAAATAAAACGTGGTTAAAGGATTTGAGTATAAGTAGTTTTTGAACATTTTGAGCACATTTAAATTTACCGCGGTAATAATGGTAACCATGATCATTTTGGCCACAATACCGTGACATCCCTAGGCGCACATGCAACAAATCTTCCACTTTGAAACGTCTCTTTAACGTTTGCCCCTTTACCCACAAAAACGCAATAGTCGCATAAACGAGCGGTCGAAACAAAAATATTTTTAAGCGGTTTATTTACAAAACGGCCTCATGCAAACAGTGGCAAACAAAGCCTGTTCAGTGACCTTGTGGTTAGAGTGTCCGCCCTGAGATCGGTAGGCCGTGAGTCATACCAAACTATAAAAATGGGACCCATTACCTCCCTGCTTGACACTCAGCATCAAGAGTTGAAAGTGGGGGTTAAATCACCAAAATGATTCCTGAGCGCGGCCACCGCTGCTGCTCACTGCTCCCCCCACCTCCCAGGGAGTGGAACATGGGGATGGGTCAAATGTACCTAGTGTGTGTGTGACTATCAATGGTACTTTTACTTTTAACTTTAAACAGCCTGCAACATGAGTGGAATAAGATGACGTGTGTTCTTCTGATATGATGTACAGTATAATGTTCAGATCAGCTCATTGATAAGCAAAACTTTCACTTTGAGAGTCGTGTTTAAAAGTTTGCCCTTATACTCACAAAAATGCAGGAGTTGTGTAAACGAGCGGTCGAAACGCTAATATTTTTAAGCGTTTTATTTACAAAACGGCTTTGTGCACACAGCCTGCAATAAGAGTGGTCTAAGATGATGTGTTTTTCTAATGTGATGTACAGTATCATGTTCAGATCAGATATTCACTAATAAACAAAACTTCCACATTGAGAGTCGTGTAAAAGTTTGCCTTTTTACTCACAAAAACGTGTAAATGTAAATGAGCGGTCGAAACGATAATGTTTTTTTGCTTTTTTTGTCAAAATCGGCCTCGATCAAACAGCCCCTGAAAAGGCGTAGTAATGACGTGGATTCTTCTTTTGATGTGATGCATGGTGTTCCATCGGAAGTTCTTCAACAAACAAAACTTGATTTTGATTCAGTATTATTTTTGAGCTATGACAATAAAAAAAATCCCACTAAAAGTATTTGGGATCTAAAGGGGGCCCCACGCCTTAAAGTGTTAAAAATAAGTCATCCATCCATGTTCTACCTTTTTTTTAATTTTACTTTCAACACTTAAATCTCCAGATCAACCTCAGATCTATCCATCAATGATCATTTTTTAATGTTTTTTGTTTGTTTTATGCCCTTTTTGATCATTTAACTTTTTTTTTTTATGGCAAACACACAAAACATGCAGAATTTTCTTAAAACAATATTTCACAGTGGAATATTAGATGTGAAGTAATTGGAGCCTTAAATAGTTCAATAATTCATAACAACATTGATTTTGATTCATTATTATTTTTTAAAGCATTGACAGTTTTAAAGAATAAAACAGCCTGGATGGTCACTTTGTGTTATTAGAGTTAGTATTGCAACTTTTTCTCGTTACATTTCACCTGTTTGCTCTTGTATTCCACTTTTTCATGTTTTTTTTGTAATAGTAGTTAAAACGTCCATTTGCTAACATCCCCAATGAGAGTCACGTAGGATGACGCGTGTTCTTCTTCTGTCACGACGTTTGACGAGCATCAGACTTGCAACGCCGCATGACAAATGGCGAGTGTGAGTCTGAGACAACACAGCTGCCAAAAAGAGCCGGCGAGCGTGTCAGGATTTGTCCAGCTTGGATGATGTCATCAGAGGGATTTGTGGCGCGATGAAAGCTCACTCCGCGTTTCATCTTTTTCCACAAAACTGATCCCCGGGCCGGATTCAGCTCGCAACATGTCAACACTTCCTGCGATCACACCGAAACCTTCAACGGCGAACTATTTATTTTCACGTGCGAGAGCGTGGCACTATTTATGGAAGTGTTGGAATATTCATGAGTCGCAACATCGAGCCGCGTCGTGACCAAACATGGAGCCACAATGCGCTAATGCTAACGGCTAGGCCTGGCATAACCATGGAAAGAATGGCAAATACGACGTTTAGATAGAAGTCAGCATCAGACGTCAAAGTGTTTCGATGTGTGTATGCGCAGACACCGCCAAGCCCCGCCCCCCACTCTTGTTTGTTATGGGCCACACCGGCCTGCTGAGATGGATCGCTGCACAAACAAATGTTTGCTCTGCCCTTCGCGAACCCCTGAGAGAGACACACACACACACACACACACACATCGCTGCTTTTACATTGAATTGAACTGTTGCACACTCACTGAGAGATGGTTTAAAGAGACTACATTAGTATTTTTAGTCTAGTCTCTCCTTTTTTTTAAAGAGTGCTGTTGATACTGTGTGTGTGTGTGTGTGTTTGTGTGTGTGTGTGTGTGTGTGTGTGTGTGTGTGTGTGTGTGTGTGTGTGTGTGTACCAGCTGGCCACCAGTCCATGCCTCCACTGGGAGTACTGGGGGTGTTAGGGAGGCAGACAGAGTGAGGGATGATGGAGGTGGAATTGGAAGAGGAATGTCGGGATAAAAGGGATGCACAGATGGGGGAGGGAGGGGCCAAGAGAGCTGTCAGTCACACAGGGGTCAGGGGTCAAGAGAAGGCGGGTCTTTACAAGCCCCAAAACATAGCAGAGGAGAAAGGTGGCCACGCTTCATTTTCACCTCTTCTCTCTCCCATAGTGCCACCTTTGTCATCCCTCCATCCTGGGAGGGGGGCGGAGCTATGAGGACGAAAGCGCTGACTCAGCAAGAAGAAGAATTAAAAAAACAAAAACAAAGAGAAGAGAAGAGAAGCAAAGCCCCGCGGGGGTGACGTCGGACGCCGTTTAATGAGAGAAGGATGGAGGTAGGGGGGAAGGGGTCACATGATTTATTCAAAAGGGGGGATTAAGATGGAAAGCAAGCACCTGAACACCACCACACACACACACACACACACACAGTCCCAGAGGGCCTGGGGCGACAGCTTTGAGAGGCTGTTAATTGTCACCAACACGACTTTAATCAGATTTCAGTAGCCACACACACACACACACACGCGCACACACAAACACACACAATATCCCGCCGGCACGTGCCTGCCACCTTGTGTCCCGTGGGGTGTGTGTAAATCAGGTTTTTGGGCGAGGGGGTGTGGCCATTAGCACAAGGCCCATATGTTGGGAGGGGAAGCCCGTGGAACACACAAGTGTCTTCGTGCACACACATTCATTTAACATGTGTGTGTGTGTGTGTGTGTGTGTGTGTGTGTGTGCGTGCGTGCGTGTGGAGTGTAAGCTGATGAATTAATAAACAGAGAAGAAGAAATAGACTCTCTCTCTCTCTCTCGCTCTACCACACCCTCCATCCGTGAATTAATGAAGATGTTAAATTTTTCCTTCATCCCTCCTCCGCCTCACCCATCCATCACTTCCTCCTCTCCTCTATCATCACTCTTTTTGCTCCCTAACTCCATCTCTTTCCTTTGTCCTCCGCTGAGCCCCCCACATTCCCCCCGTGCCCCCACCCACCTCACACTGAGCCCCAGGCAACACATATGGTGGTCACACCATTAAATAACACACACGCCAACAACCGGTGTCCTATGTTGCCACTGGTCCTCCATCCATCCATCCTGCCCCTCTCTCTCTCTCTCTCTCTCTGTCGTCACCACGCTGGCTCCTATGCTCTCTCGCCCCTCGCTTTTTCACCCCTCCCCTTCCTCGCTATTGTCTCGAATGCTCTTCTCCAGAAATATTGGACGGAGAGCAAAAAAGGAGGGGTGTTAAATGTGGCGCGTTACCAGGGCAACCAGCCACACTGCCGCAGTGGAAATGTAGGGGAGGTGGAGCGGGTGAGGAGAGTTGAGAGGGAAGTGGTGTGTGTGTGTGTGTGTGTGTGTGTGTGTGTGTGTGTGTGTGTGTGTGTGTGTGTGTGTGTGTGTGTGTGTGAGTGGGTGTGAGTGGGTGGGTGTGGGGGTGGGGGGTTATGAACTCTCTCCTGTGTATGAGTGACAGTTATAATTAGTTTGCAATGCTAGTTTGTGTAAAATAATACATGTATATCCAGTTGAACTCCTTCTCCACAAGTTTCTTAGACTGTCTAAATGTGTCATGACGCGTGGCGGTGGCTTGATGGGCGTGTTCTCCCCATGTCTGAAACAATCTATTATTGATTGGAACAAGCAGTGGGCCAGTAGAGCGCGGCGGTACAACTTTGTTCAGCGGGCAAAAGCGGCGAGATCTCCGTTTAGCGCGAGAGGACGCGAGGAATGTCCATGATTTGACAAAGTCATGTATTGCTTGGGTTTCTGTTGAAAGTTCCCTCAGTGTTTCCCACACATTCATTTATTTGTGGCGGCCCGCCACGAAAGAATTAAGGCCGCCACAAATAGATTTATTTTTTTTATTTTATTTTTTTTAAATTAATTAATTAATTTATTTATTTATTTTTATTTTTGTCCTGTCCAGCTTCTCAGGCAAATCATATAGTTAATGTAGATGCCCATATCGGCTGTTCAGATTTACTTTACAAAAGAGAAGTGTAGGATCAAGATTTTTGGAGCTCTTTGTTCAGTGGATCAGATGTTTGATGAAGCTTTGTGTATATCTACCACCACTACTGTTTTCTGTTTATTTGTTACTGACTGTGGCAGGACACCTCTGCCTCTGTTTCACTTTATGTTGCTGGTAAATAATATGGTTGTAGTAGTAGGCTAAAGTTAAATTATTTAGTATGCATTAATTAAAGGGGCAGAGCTTTAAGAGACATTTTAGCTTTTATATTTTTATAAGATATATTTTTTGTAAGAATCACAATTAATAAATATATTTCAGTGAATAACTCATTGTTGAAGTCTGTATATAAATATGTACATAAAGTGTTGTAATTATATTGTAAAATGGATGGATGAATGGATGGATGGACGTTTAAAACAAAACTGTTATTATTAATTAGTAAGTATACATTTTTTTAGTCTTTTTAGAGAAAATCCTATCATTGTAGTAAATTATGCAAATTACTCAATGATGTCATGGTGACCACGCACCCACCGCCACAGGTATCTTGGCAGTTTATGGGAAACACCGCCCCTTGTTATGCAAAAACTACTTTTTCATGACGTAGTAACAGTGATATGTGTCACTCGCTCAGACCTGGGCAAATCAAGGCCCGGGGGCCACATGCGGCCCGTTAAGCCTTTCAATCTGGCCCGCCAGACATTCCCAATAATGTTTTTAAATCTTTAAGATGGAAAGTGTAGCTGCCATTATGATGTGCAGTGATGTTTTCAAATGGCCGTAAGTCTTGAATTATACAAAGTATTTCAATGGTTGGAATCTGCGCTTTTGCAAGGTATAACTAGTTACAATGGTAATCTAATTAGTTACTATGGTAATCTAAGTCACAGCAGCTCAGACGAGGCACCAAGCAGTGTGGTCGTGGTGCGTTTCCACAGAGTGTTTCCAGAGCGGCCAGCCTGAAATGCGGGTGTCAGGGACAGACACGGTAGGAGATTTTTACAACAAAGTTCTAAAGCTTAGTGATGTATCAGATAGTAGGTGTTTTGTTTTTTTACCCTTCACATTCATATTTCGCTCTGTTTGTTGCATTTTTGTTGCGTTTCGCTTGATTGTCGAATATGTCGATCGAGAGGGGGTGAGACGTTCATTTGTTGTCAATATTCAGTGTTTTATCGTTCATTGTTAATATTGTAAATCCCACATTCTTTATGTTCATGTACATTCTGGGTGTCTCATTCAGTAAAAAAATGTTTTACTTCCATTCCGTTTTTTAAGGCGGTCTGTCATAACGTTCTTACCTTTCAATTAGACATTTTTGTGAGGTTTTGTATTAATGTTCCTAAAAATAGGACCCAAGCACACATACTGTACAGGAGATTTTCACAGCTTACATATACACTATATTGCCAAAAGTATTTGGCCACCCATCCAAATGATCAGAATCAGCTGTCCTAATCACTTGGTCCGGCCACAGGTGTATAAAATCAAGCACTTAGGCATAGAGACTGTTTCTACAAACATTTGTGAAAGAATGGGCCGCTCTCAGGAGCTCAGTGATTTCCAGCGTGGAACGGTCATAGGATGCCACCTGTGCAACAAATCCAGTCGTGAAATTTCCTCGCTCCTAAATATTCCAAAGTCAACTGTCGGCTTTTCTATAAGAAAATTGAAGAGTTTGGGAACAACAGCAACTCAGCCACCAAGTGGTAGGCCACGTAAACTGACAGAGAGGGGTCAGCGGATGCTGAAGCGCATAGTGCAAAGAGGTCGCAGACTTTCTGCACAGTCAGTCGCTACAGAGCTCCAAACTTCATGTGACCTTCCAATTAGCCCACGTACAGTACACAGAGAGCTTCATAGAATGGGTTTCCATGGCCGAGCAGCTGCATCTAAGCCATACATCACCAAGTCCAAGCAAAGCGTTGGATGCACGTCGCCACTGGACTCTACAGCAGTGGAGACGTGTTCTCTGGAGTGATGAATCACGCTTTTCCATCTGGCAATCTGATGGACGACTCTCGGTTTGGAAGTTGCCAGGAGAACGGTACATTTTGGACTGCATTGTGCCGAGTGTGAAATTTGGTGGAGGAGGAATTATGCTGTGGGGTTGTTTTTCAGGTGTTGGGCTTGGCCCCTTCGTTCCAGTGAAAGGAACTTTGAATGCTCCAGGATACCAAAACATTTTGGACAATTCCATGCTCCCAACCTTGTGGGAACAGTTTGGAGCGGGCCCCTTCCTTTTCCAACATGACTGTGCACCAGTGCACAAAGCAAGGTCCATCAAGACATGGATGACAGAGTCTGGTGTGGATTGACTTGACTGGCCTGCACAGAGTCCTGACCTGAACCCGATAGAACACCTTTGGGATGAATTGGAACGGAGACTGAGAGCCAGGCCTTCTCCACCAACATCAGTGTGTGACCTCACCACTGCTCTTTTGGAAGAATGGTCGAAAATTCCTATAAACACTCCGCAACCTTGTGGACAGCCTTCGCAGAAGAGTTGAAGCTGTAATAGCTGCAAAAGGTGGACCGACATCATATTGAACCCTATGGGTTAGGATTGGGATGGCACTTCAAGTTCATATGTGAGTTAAGGCAGGTGGCCAAATACTTTTGGCAATATAGTGTGTGTATATATGTGTGTGTGTGTGTCTGTATATATATATATATATATATATATATATATATATATATATATATATATATATATATATATATATATATATATACACTACCGTTCAAAAGTTTGGGGTCACCCAAACAATTTTGTGGAATAGCCTTCATTTCTAAGAACAAGAATAGACTGTCGAGTTTCAGATGAAAGTTATCTTTTTCTGGCCATTTTGAGCTTTTAATTGACCCCACAAATGTGATGCTCCAGAAACTCAATCTGCTCAAAGGAAGGTCAGTTTTGTAGCTTCTGTAACGAGCTAAACTGTTTTCAGATGTATGAACATGATTGCACAATGGTTTTCTAATCATCAATTAGCCTTCTGAGCCAATGAGCAAACACATTGTACCATTAGAACACTGGAGTGATAGTTGCTGGAAATGGGCCTCTATACACCTATGTAGATATTGCACCAACAACCAGACATTTGCAGCTAGAATAGTCATTTACCACATTAGCAATGTATAGAGTGTATTTCTTTAAAGTTAAGACTAGTTTAAAGTTATCTTCATTGAAAAGTACAGTGCTTTTCCTTCAAAAATAAGGACATTTCAATGCGACCCCAAACTTTTGAACGGTAGTGTATATATATATATATACACACATGTGTGTATGTATATATATATATATATATATATATATATATATATATATATATATATATATATATATATATATATATATATATATATATATATATATATATATATATATATATATATATATATATATATATATATATATATACACACACACACACACACACACACACACATAGATGGATAGATAGATATACCGGCCCTCAGACACATTTTTATCTCTAAATTTTGCCGCCTGAATCAAAATAATTGCCCAGTCCTGCACTAGCTCGTTATTCTCCGTGTATGCCACAACATTAAAAAAAGATCCTCCAGGCTTTGCTACACATCTTAAAACTAAGGCTGTCAATGTTTACGCATGTGATTAATAAAAAAAAAAAAAGAAGATTATTCACATTCAGGTTAAGGCTTAACCCGGGAGACGCACGCATTGTTACACGGTCTGTGATCGTGACAAGAGGCGGCCCATTTCGCTTCAAAACAGAACTTTAGATAAAGCTGATGTAACTCGTTGGCATGGCAGCGACAAACGTTCTTATCGTCCACGCTCGTTAAGTTTACAATAGCAACTTAAAGCAAAGCACGTACTCGAGGATGGTGTCGCTAGCATGAATGCTGCATCGACAACAAGTAGAGGAGAACGCTACGCTGGCTTAGTTCACCCTGCATTAATGTTGTCAACAAAAGTTAAGTTAAACACACGCCTTTGCTAAACGGACAGCCGTCGCATGTAAACCATTTAACCAGTCCTGCGACCTTGAAGAGGCACAATTACAACAAACTGTACTACACAAACAAGAGCATCAAGTTGCAACTACTGGCTGAATGTGAAGTGATTTTGCTTTCTGGACAACATTGGACATATGTAAGTAATCACAACAAGCTGAGGTTGCATTGTACCAAAATAAAAGAGAACAGCTGTGTCATCTGAAGAGGCAAATACGTTTGTTTGTTCTAACAAACGGTTAAACTGAAGAGTAAATGCTTATTTAAACAATGCAGTATGTTAAGTTGTTTTTGAGTGCGTTTACTACATTATCGATTTGTAACTGTACCTTCTTTGCAATGTAAGACTTTCAAAATGTGCACTTAATTCTTACTATCACAAAGTTTCAAGCAAACCAATAACTTACAGTTCAGAAAAACATTTAAAAACATTCCTGTATGCTATTCTGACTACAAAATTGCATTTGTATCTAAATATTTTTGAGCAAATTTTTTTCATGCAAGCAAATAATAACCTTAATCTAATTACTATATTAAAAAAAATAATTACTTGACTGCCCTACTTAAAATACAGCTGTGAACGTGGAGCTGCAAGTTTGATCATATTGTTTTTCTTTAGCAAATATGCTTACATAGCATGATGTTGTTAAAATGTTAGCATGTAGCTAACATAGCTACGCTAGTCCTTAATGTTACGTTGTTATACGTGATATTTTACATCTCCTGTATTATGTTGGACAGGAATTACAGCGTATATGTAAAAAGCTGATAAAGAAGTCAGGGTGTAACAACAAAAATCATATCAAGGTTATTGTGAACAAAATTACTACAGTTATCATTGTTGTAGCGGTATTGTTGAATGTGCTCAAAAAGTACTTTAACACAGTAAAATCTTTTTACCAAGTTTCATTTTGTCTTTAAAAAAAAAACTAAAACAAGCGACACATAGTATACTTTTTAGGCAGAGGTAACATTAAATATTGTTCTAGTTTTACAAGAGACATATTTTTATTTGTGTGTTTAAACGTGTTTATCTTCTTCGATTTTAATTTGTAAATGTTTTTTTAATAAACGTAAATTCGGTGATCACTTTGCTTCCCTTCCGGTTTATGTGACGTCACGCGAGTTCTCTTCCTGTTGAAGACACCTCCGTCTGTTTTCAACTCGACACTGCCGAGAAGAGATCAATCACTTTCTGCTAAGTCAGCACATTCTTTATGTTTGATGTGAATACTGTATCTCAGTTGGTCAGACAATATTGTGTTAATACAAGTTGAGATTGGGGTAGGACATTTCTTAATGGGGAAAGACGTTAATGTTTTTTGTTCTCACGTTAGCATTTAAGCTAGCTCGCAAGCGAACGCTATTCGGTCCACAATTTTATCAAAGTGTGGTTATCAATCACGTTTTTCTGATCATTTTAATTTAAAATTGTAATTGTCAGGAGTTTTACCGTTTTATCGTTAATACTGTGTATCGTAACATCCCTAGTAAACAATAGGTGTGGACAAACACTGCTAACTAGCATTAAAGTTACAGACACACATAATGAGGCTTGTTAAAACCTCTTTGAAACTGTCTGATAATAATGTGTGTGTGTGTGTTCTGACCAGAGTTGAGCAGCTGCTGCTCCATGACTCCACAGCCCAGCACCTCCATCCAGTCGCCCTGGAAACGCACTTCCATCTCAAAGGAAGGATGAGTGAAGGGGAAGTAACAGTCCACCCAGCGCACCTCCACATCTAAGGAGGAAGCGGTGGAAGTCAGCCATGGCGACTCTTTGAAGGCGCCCCCTGCCAGCTGACCTTTTCCAAACAGGTGGGTGACGAGTCGCGTCAGCGTGCGCTTCAGGTCAAACTCCACCAGCTTGACGGCCTCCAGGGTTTGCGTTTCCTGTTTCTGTGGCGTCCTGCGGCCAGCGACCTCAAACATCTGGAGGTCTTTGCCGTTCTGAACCTTGGAGAAGAGCTGCGCGCAAAAGTCACACAACGCTCAGTGGGAAAGTTGATTTAAGGACAGTGTGAGTTGGCCTCCCTTATCATTACAAATATTAAACTAGCATTAATATTTGTTTGTGCTGCAAAAATGTTTTGTCTAACTATTGTAGTTGTTATGTTATGAGGCTGGTTATGATTAATATCATGTTAAAACATAAACACTATAGTATGCAAAATATTGGGACAAGTGTGGGGAGATGTTGTCAAGGTGGGAGGGCTTGTTTTGCATTAAAAACATAAAAACTATAAAAGCTAGACAAAAAAAATTTGTAGCACAAACAAATTTGGCAAGTTTGGAGAGATTTTGACAAAGTGGGGGCACTGTTTATGAATAAAAACACGTAGATAATATAAAAACTATAAAAGATTATTAATAAAAACTATAAATAGACAAAAATGTTTGCAGCACAAACGTAGCACAAAAAAATGGACATGTTTTGGGAGATTTTTGACAAGATGTGGGGCTTGGTTATGAATAATATAACGATAAAACATAAAAACTATTATAGTTAGACAACATTTTTTTGCAGCACAAACATAACAAAAATGAATGGGACAAGTTTGTGGAGATTTTGACAAAGTGGGGGCGCTGTTTATGAATAATAACACGTACATAATATAAAAACTATAAAACAATAACAAAAAATATAATAGTTAGACAAAAATGTTTGCAGTACAAACACAGCACAAACAAATGGACACGTTTTGGGAGATTTTGACAAGGTGCAGGGCTTGGTTATGAATAATATAACGATAAAAACTATTATAGTTAGACAACATTTTTGCAGCACAAACATAACACAAATGAATGGGACAAGTTTGGGGAGATTTTGACAAAGTGGAATACCCCTTTATGAATACCACGCACATAATATAAAAACTATAAAACAATAACACAAACTGTAATAGTTTGACAAAAATGGTTTCAGTGCAAACATAGCACAAATAAATGGACAGGTTTTGGGAGATTTTGACAAAGTGAGGGCGCTTTTTATGAATAACACGTACATAATATTAAAACAATAACAAAAACTATAATAGTTTGACAAAAATGTTTGCAGCACAAACGTAGCACAAACAAATGGACACGTTTTGGGAGATTTTTGACAAGGTGTGGGGCTTGGTTATGAATAATATAATGATAAAAACAAAAACTATTATAGTTAGACAACTTTTTTTTGCAGCACAAACATAACACAAATGAATGGGACAAGTTTGGGGAGATTTTGACAAAGTGGGGGCACTGTTCATGAATAATAACATGTACATAATATTAAAACTATAACAAAAACTATAATAGTTAGACAAAAATGTTTGCAGCACAAACGTAGCACAAACAAATGGACACGTTTTGGGAGATTTTGACAAGGTGCGGGGCTTGGTTATGAACAATATAACGATAAAAACATAAAAACTATTATAGCTAGACAACATTTTTTTGCAGCACCAGCATAACACAAATGAATGGGACAAGTTTGGGGAGATTTTGACAAAATTGCGCAGGCTGTTCAGTGTTTCCCATAAACTGCCAAGATACCTGTGGCGGTGGGGGCGTGGCTATGGGCGTGGTCACCATGATATCATCGAGTAATTTGCATAATTTACTACAATGATTTGATTTTCTCTAAAACGGCGCAAAAAATGTATACTTACTAATTAATAATAACAGTTTTGTTTTAAACGTCCATCCATCCATCCATTTTACAATATAATTACAACACTTTATGTACATATTTATATACAGATTTGAACAATAAGTTATTCACTGAAATATATTTATTAATTGTGGTTCTTACAAAAAATATATCTTATAAAATATAAAAGCTAAAATGTCTCAAAGCTCTGCCCCTTTAATTAGTGTATACTAAATAATTTAACTTTAGCCTACTACTACAACCATATTATTTACCAGCAACATAAAGTGAAACAGAGACAGAGGTGTCCTGCCACAGTCAGTAACAAATAAACAGAAAACAGTAGTGGTGGTAGATAGACACAGAGCTTCATCAAACATCTGGGGCCATACTTATCAAGCTTCTTAGAATTACTCCTAAGAAGTCTGCTAAGAGTTGACTTAAGAGTAAATAAATTCTTCGCTGAAAGCTGCACTTAAAAGTTAGTTATCAAGCGTCTTACTCACACTTTCAGCGAAGTGTAGGACTGAATCTTAAGTGTCACACTCAGAGCTGAATTACGACATTACTATGTGCCGGAAACGGAATTTTAGGTGACGTCATTTCTGTGTCCATAGAAATGACCAATCACGGAAGGGAATCCGTTGTCTGAGAATAAAGAAATATCTTGGAAATATTTAAGTGGACAATGGGAGTGTATATTTTGACAATAAACTACAAAATAATACAAAACAAACTAGTCCCCGCCGGCACTCACGCTACCGCTGCCTCTCTTCTCTCGCCCACACACTCACTGACGTCACTCACCTCACGGCCACACACATACGCTACTGTCATAACATTTTCTTTCCAATTCATTAATTAGGCAACTAATTTGAAACTGGTGTGGGTGGCTCTATATATACTAGCCCACTGCAGACACATGCAGAAATCAACAAGGAATCGAAAAGTATTAAATCTGTGACAAAAATAATATCCGCTCTGTCTAAACGATACCGTTTGATCAGCTGCTGGTTATCAAAAAAAAACAAACATTGTTCCGTTCCCTGAACGTTCGCGCACGTCTCTCTCGCCTCAGTGCCATCCCCTGCTGGCAACTCCTAACCACTAAGACACCTCTGAAGGTCTCTTAAATATCGTGGAGAGTAGGAGTGATTCTTAGACTTAAGAACGTTGATAAAAAGCTTTTATTCTTAAATTTGAGAGTAGGACTAAATTTCGCAAATTCTCAGGACTTAAGTGTAAAATGGCACTCTAAGAAGCTTGATAAGTACGGCCCCTGATCCACTGAACAAAGAGCTCCAAAAATCTTGAACTTTAGACTGCCATCAGTTTTACTCCCTACACTTAACCATGTGTTTCCTACTGCCTGCAGACTTTGCACCCTTTGTTATATACACATGTTGTGTTTCTAATATAAATACATTTAATAAAGTCAAATACAAATAAGGCAACAAGAGAAGTATCCTACACTTCTCTTTTGTAAAGTAAATCTGAACAGCCGATATGGGCATCTACATCAACTATATGATTTGCCTGAGAAGCTGGAGAGGACAAAAAAAAAAAAAAAAATTTATTTAATTTTTTATTTAATTTTTTAAAATTTGTGGCGGACGTAATTCTTTCGTGGCGGGCCGCCACAAATAAATGAATGTGTGGGAAACCCTGCTGTTTATGAATAATAACACGTTATAACGTAAAACGTTAAAACATAAAAGCTATAATAGACAAAAAGATTTTGCAGCCCAAACATTTGGGACACGTTTGGGGAGATTTTGACAAGGTCAGGGTGCTGAGTATGAATAACAAAACGTTAGAAGATAAAAACTATAATAATTAGACAAAACTTTTTTGAAGAACAAACAAATTGGGACACGTTTGGGGAAATTTTGCAAAGTGGGGGTGCTGTTTATGAATAATACCACGCACATAATATAAAAACTATGAAACATTAATAACAAAAACTATAATAGTTTGACAAAAATATTTGCAGTACAAACACAGCACAAACAAATGGACAGGTTTTAGGAGATTTTTGACAGGTGTGGGGCTTGGTTATATATACACAATATAACGATAAAAACTATTATAGTTAGACAAAAAATGTTTGCAGCATAAACATAGCACAAATGATTGGGACGATTTTGACAAGGTGGGAGTGTTGTTTATGAATACCACGCACATAATATAATAATAACAAAAACTATAGTAGTTTGACAAAAATGTTTGCAGCACAAACGTAGCACAAACAAATGGACACGTTTTGGAAGATTATGACATAGTGCGGGGCAAAACAAACAAACAAAAAACTATTATCGTTAGACAACATTTTTTTGCAGCACAAACGTAACACAAATGGACAAGTTTGGGGAAATCTTGACAAAATTGCGGGGGCTGGTTTTGAATAAATTAACATGTTATTAACATAAAAACTATAACACATTCAAACAAAGAAACTATAATGGACCAAAAAAAAATTTGCAGCGCAAACATTTGGGACACATTTGGGGAGATTTTGACAAGGTGGGGGTGGGTGGGCTGTTTATGAATAGTAAAACGTTAACATAAATACTATAATAATTAGACAAAAAACATTTTGCAGCGCAAACATTTGGGACAAGTTTGGGGATATCTTGACAATGTGGGGGGTTGGTTGTAAATAGTAAAACGTTTACATAAAAGCTATAATAATTAGACCAAAAACATTTTGCAGCGCAAACATTTGGTACAAGTTTGAGGAGATTTTAAAAAGCCGTGGGGGCTGGTCATTAATAATAACACGTTAGTAACATAAAAACTATAAAATAATAACATAAAAACTATAACAGACTAACAAAATTGGCAGCACAAACGTTTGGGACAAGCTTGGTGAGATGTTGACAAGGTGGGGGGGCTGGATGACATAGTCAGAAAATGTATTTTAGACTAATTAAAAAACCGTAACGAACATTTTTACAGCACAATCGTAGCACAAACGATTGGCAGTTTTATTTTAAATATTTGCAATGATAACACGTCTTAATTCAGGGCCTCCATCTTACCTCATGGTCGGAGAAGAGTCGCACGCCTTCCATCTGGTGGAAGACTGGGTAGTGACTGGCGTCAATCTCGTCCCGTCGGTAAACGTCTCCAGCCAATAGGAAGGCGTCCAGACCGGATCTCACCAGCTCCCTCTGGTGGGCGGAGGTGTGAGCGCGTAGCATGGTGGCCCTTTTGAGGGGCCCACATGCTGATGACCAGGATGTTCTACAGTACAACAGGTGCATGGGCAGGGAGTCACTTACCTATTCAGGTAATAGTTATCTCCACGCTTCCTGCTGGGGTGGTCGGGCGGAATCAGCAAGCTGTCAATCAAACACGACCAAAGTAAGAAGAACAAAGATGGAGGAGGAAGTAATGGCGAGGCTGTCAATCAAACGACCTGTCAAAGTTCTGCTCCACGGTAACCACGGGGCTCAGGTTGTCATGGACGGAGAACAACGGGTTGCCCCAGCGACCGATGTAGGCACTGCGGCACACAACAAATCCACGACTTGTTAAACAAAATAAAAAATATTCATCAGTCATGAAAAATGCTTGAGCAGGCGCGTCTTAAAGAGTAAAGATCACGACCCCCTCAAATGGCAGAATCGTAAAGCACCGTCGCACAACCCGCTTAACGACTTCCTAATGCAACATTAATGCGGCGATTGCTGCAAGCCACTTTTATGGCGACTCAGGCAGATAACAACGTTCGCTGAGGAGCGCAGTTAACTTTTACACTGCTGCCTCCCCGAAGACGCGTCCGAGACACGCACTCAGCTGATTGTTCAAAAACTACAGCGAGGAGGCCGGCGTGTGCTGAGCGTCATGTGACACTCGGCGGTGTCCTCACCTGTAGAAGTGAGCCTTGATCCTCTCCTTGACGAGCCAGAGAGGATGATGGGAGCGGTTGTGGAGGTCGCGGCCCACTTTGGCCAGGATCTTGGGGGTAACGTTGGTGAAGTCATCGCAGGGGTAGGCGTGGCCTAAGACCTCCACGGACTCTTGAGCGATCGCGGGCTTGAGGGCAGGGCCTTCCGTGCAGACGTGCCGAAGTGACGCGGCGATGCCACGAAGAGGAGGGGGGCGAAGCAGCAGGCGCAATATCATGCTGACACGTCCATGGAGCTGGAACAGAAAGTAAAAGGAGGTCAGTTGGTAGCGAATCCTTCGAGAATGACCCCTACAAGCTGGCAAGCAACTGACCCGTCATAAAATCCAAGAATGGAAACTCGGCAGAATGTTGCTGAGGGGAGAATAAAACTGCTGTGTAAAAGGTCAGGTCATCTGGGATGTACTACTCCGCGTCATCATTTGGCTGAAGATGACTACAGGAAAGGTCACAAAAGTCCAATGCGGGACACTTTTAGACTGCGGACTTTCTGACATCAAAACATGCAAATGAACGAGGCGACTGTCGCCATAGCGATGACGCTCTCAGCATCGAGCTGCTTGGGGCGTTCCCATGACAACAACGTGTGCCCTTGGACAAAGGAAAGAAGTTATGAGAAGTGACTCACAACAAACACGAACAGATGGACACACAAGTGAAGATTTAGCGCGGATTACTCGCGTCTGCGGCCGCCTGCGGCTAAAACAGTTAGCGTACTGGTCAAGGTTGTCTAATTTGCCACGACCGTCTGCTACTTCTCACTCATTTCGGCAGGAAGACGAGCAGCGTGTGGCCTTAAGGCAGCCGTGTCCAAAGTGTGGCACCTTCAAAAAATACCAGGAAAAACAAAACAAAACAAAAAAAGTGGAATAAAAGAGCGAAGAGGTGAAAAGTAACGAGAAAAAGTTGCAATGGTGACTCTGAAAAAACTATGCTGCCATGCAGGCTGTTATTTACTTTAAAGCTGTCATTGCTCCAAAAATAATGAATCAAAATCAATGTTATGAATTATTGACCTAGACAAGGCTCACATTACTTCAAATCAAGAATTCCACTTTGAAATATGTTGTTGAGAAAAATATTGCATATTTTTTGTGTTTGCCGTATGAAAAACAAGTTTTTTTGAACAAAAAAGGGCATAAAACAAACCAAAAAAAACATGAAAAAAATAATAAAAACTTACATAAAAGCGATGGATAGATCCAAAGCTGACTTAAGCGTTGAAAGTAAAAAAAAAAAAGTATGACTTATTTTCAACATTTTTTTTGGATACCCAAAAATTTTTGTGGGATTTTTTTAAACTATCGTTGCTCAAAAATAATGAATCAAAATCAATGTTATTATGGATTATTGACCTATTCAACGTTGTCTGTCTATCTGTGTTGGCCCTGCGATGAGGTGGCGACTTGTCATGGGTGTAAACCACCTTCCGCCCGAATGCAGCTGAGATAGGCTCCAGCACCCCCCGCGACCCCGGAAGGGACAAGCGGTAGAAAATGGATAGATGGATGGATGGAAGGCCTCAATTACTTCACATAAAAAATTGACTTTGAAATATTTTTTGCACAAAAAAAATTTCATATCTTTGTGTTTCTTCAGTATTCATTGACGAAAAGGGGCATGAAACAAACAAATATAGTCATTGATGATCAGGGCTCTCCAGTCTTCTCTGTTGTCCACCCTTTGTATTAGTTCTTTATAATTAATATTTCCGATAACATTTCTGAGGCTGTTGATATGTTTTTCGTTGACGACCTGGAGCTTTCTTTCCTGCTAGTTTTCCTGTCAACATCAGTTTTTCCAAGATGTCTTTTCTAATGATATGTCTGAGAAATTTCAGCGGCCTATTTCGAAACGTTGCAATGAGAGATCGTCTTGTTTTTGCCCATGTCAATACCTCTTTATTACTTTTCTTTTCAGTCCATGATATCCGGAGTATTTTTTGAAGAACCACATTTCAGTTGCCTCTAATTTTCTCAGTTGTTGATTATTTAAAGTCCAGCATTCAGACCATACATACCTTTTGAGGACTCTTGAGTTTGGTGTCAATTGAGATGTTTCTATTTCTACAAAACCAGTGAAGTTGGCACGTTGTGTAAATGGTAAATAAAAACAGAATACAATGATTTGCAAATCCTTTTCAACTTATATTCAATTGAATAGACTGCAAAGACAAGATACTTAACGGTTGATCTGGTAAACTTTGTTATTTTTTGAAAATATTAGCTAATTTGGAATTTGATGCCTGCAACATAATTCAAAAAATCTGGCACAAGTGGCAAAAAAGATGAGGAATACTCATCAAACACTTATTTGTAACATCCCACGGGTGAACAGGCTAACTGGGAACAGGTGGGTGCCATGATTGGGTATAGAAGCAGCTTCCATGAAATGCTCAGTCATTCAAAAACAAGGATGGGGCGAGGGTCACCACTTTGTGAACAAATGCGTGAGCAAATTGCAGAATTAACAACAACATTTCTCAACCAGCTATTGCAAGGAATTTAGGGATTTCACCATCTACGGTCCGTAATATCATCAAAAGGTTCAGAGAATCTGGAGAAATCACTGCATGTAAGGGGCTAGGCCGAAAACCAACATTGAATGCCCGTGACCTTCAATCCATCAGGCGTTACTGCATCTATAAGCGACATCAGTGTGTAAAGGATATCACCACATGGGCTTAGGAACACTTCAGAAAACCACTGTCAGTAACTACAGTTTGTCGCTACATCTGTAAGTGCAAGTTAAAACTGTAGTATGCATAATAAAAGCCATTTATCAACAACACCCAGAAACGCCGCCGGCTTTGCTAGGCCCGAGCTCATCTAAGATGGAGTGATGCAAAGTGGAAAAGTGTTCTGAGGTCTGACGAGTCCACATTTCAAATAGTTTTTGGAAACTGTGGATGTCGTGTCCTCCGGACCAAAGAGGAAAAGAACCATTCGGACTGTTATAGGCGCAAAGTTGAAAAGCCAGCATCTGTGATGGTATTGGGGTATATTAGCGCCCGAGGCATGGGTAACTTACACATCTGTGAAGGCACCATTAATGCTGAAAGGTAAATACAGGTTTTGGGGCAACATATGTTGCTATCCAAGCAACATCTTTTTCATGGACGCCCCTGCTTATTTCAGCAAGACAATGCCAAGCCACTATCTGCACGTGTTACAACAGCGTGGCTTCGTAGTAAAAGAGTGCGGGTTCTAGATTGGCCTGCCTGTCTTACCTACTCAGTGGCCTAGTGGTTAGAGTGTCCGCCCTGAGATGGGTAGGTCGTAAGTCATACCAAAGACTATAAAAACGGGACCCATTACCTCCCTGCTTGGCACTTAGCATCATGGGTTGGAATTGGGGGTTAAATCACCAAATGATTCCCAGGCGCGGCCACCACTGCTGCTCCCCTGTGGGGATGGGTCAAATGCAGAGGATAATTTCACCGCACCTAGTGTGTGTGTGACAATTATTGGCACTTTAACTTTTTTTAACTGTAGTCCAGTCCTGTCTCCCATTGAAAATGTGTGGCACATTATGAAGCGTAAAATACCACAACGGAAACCCCAGACTGTTGAACATTTTAAGCTGTATATTAAGCAAGAATGGGAAATAATTCAACCTGAAAAGCTTCAAAAATTGGTCTCCTCAGTTCCCAAACGTTTACTGAGTGTTGTTAAAAGGAAAGGCCATGTAACACAGTGGTAAAAATGCCCCTGTGCCAACTTTTTTGCAATGTGTTGCTGCCATTAAATTCTAAGTTAATGATTATTTGCAAAAAAAAATACGTTTCTCAGTTGGAACATTAAATATCTTGTCTTTGCAGTCTATTCAATTGAATATAAGTTGAACTGGATTTGCAAATCATTGTATTCTGTTTTTATTTACCATTTACACAACGTGCCAACTTCACTGGTTTTGGGTTCTGTACATACAAGACTCATTTTGTTGAAGCTGTCTTTTGCCATCAATCCGTTTGTTTATCTCTTTTTCACACCTACCATCAGATGTTACTGTGACGCCGAGGTATTTGAATTGATCCACTTGTTTTTATTTTCTTGTTGTTCCATGTGATGTTACGTGCAGGTGGATGTGGTTTCTTGGAAATTGTCATGCATTCGGCTTTGTTGAGGTTTGGAGCCAGTCCGTTTGCTTCACTGTGGGCTACTACTGTGTTCAGGATGTTCTGTAGTTTTTCTTCAGAGTCTGCCACTAGCACAGTGTCATCTGCATATCTAAAGGTTGTTTACATAAATTCCTCCAATTTTACACCATCTTGATGATTGATGTTGCGTAAGATCATTTCACTGTAGGTGTTAAACAGATCAGGAGATAGTACACAACCTTGTCGAACAGCCCTTTGAATGGCTGTGAATTGACTATTCGGACTCCTGCTTCTTGTTCACAGTACAAATTTGATCATTTTATTATTTAATAATCCTCAGGTCTTTCCCATCAATATCCAGCTCATTCAAGATTTTGAAAAGGTTTTTATGTTTCACTTTATCAAATGCTTTGGAATAGTCTATAAAACACAGGTATAAGTCCGCTTGCACTTCTATTGAACTTTCCGTTACCATACGGAGTGTGAATATAGCATTTCTGGTGCCCTGTTCCGGGAGAAATCCGAATTGCGAGGCCGAAAGCTCTGTATCTTCTTCCATGCGCTTGCCATCAGTACTCGAAGAATAATTTTGGTGGTATGACTCATAAGGCTTATCAATCTATGTTGATCACAGTCTGTGGTTCCTGGTTTCTTTGGCAGACTAATGAAAATAGATGTTTTCATACCTGATGGAATTTGCCCGTCGTCATAAATGATGTTAATCAGTTTTGTCAGCTTTGATGTTCCAATTTCTTCAAGTGCTTCTATGACTTTAATTGGAATTTTGTCTCCTCCTACCACTTTACCATGTTTAATTTTGGACACGACATGTTTCACTTCATCTTTTGTTATGGGTGGGCCTTCCATGTTTTTTCTTATAGTTGGAGGTGGGTCTCGGTTGTCATGGAATAAATCTTCAATATATTCTGACCATCTTGACAGAATGTCTTCCTTCCATTAGTACGGTGCCTTCCTTTGATTTGATGCATCCTGACTCTGAGGGGCCTTGCGTCCCCTTGAATTCTTTGATCTTTTGGTGCATGTACTTGCTATCAGTGTCCTTGTGTTGTTATGTCTTCGCATTGTGAGTTTATCCAGACTTCTTTAGCCATTTTGCATTTCTTCTTTATAAGCGTATCCAGTTTGTTATACTCACTTTTCTTTTCTTTTGGTACTCTCCGCGGTTTCTAATAAATCGAATAATTTCTTAAGTCATCCATTTTTTTGTGTTGTTTACATTTAGTAACAGGGACACGTTTTTTCTGTGGTTTGGATTATATATTCTTGCATCTTTTTCCATCTGTCTTTTGCATTTTTAAATGTGTTTAACTTTTCAAATTTGTTTGACACTGATGATTATTTCGAAGATTTTTGTCCTGTTTAAAAAAATTTGGTACTGCAGTTTTGGAGTTTTTAAAATATTTTTGGATGTTTTTGAGTCTCACTTTCATGACTGCTTTAACTGGGACGGGATCACTACCACAGTCCGCCCCTGGCATGGACTTTGAGTCTAGGCTTGAGTTTTTATATCACTCTTCAATTAATATAACATCTACTTGGTTTCAAACTCTATCACCAGGTCTTTTCCATGTCCAGCATCTCCTTAGATGGGTCTGAAACCAAGTGTTGCTGATGATGAATTTGTTTTTTGACACCATTCTACCAATTTTTCACCGCGTTCATTGATCTTGCCAATTCCAAAAGGGCCAACAATATTTTGGATTTGCTATTTACCAACGTTTGCTTTGAAGTCTCCCATTATAATCTTGACGTGATTTAAGTTGGCTTTTTGCTCTTTCAAGGTCTTTATAGAATTTCTCAATCTCTGCCTCTTCTTGGTCTGCTGTTGGTGCATAAGCTTGTATGAGACCAATGTCAAAGGGTGTTCCTCTAAGTTTAACAACAAGTACTTTGTCTGTAACTGCCCAAAAGCCTTTCAATGCCTTCGAACATTCGGGATCCAAAATGACTCCAACTCCTCTTTGGTGTTTCTCTCCTCCAAACAAACATAAAACAATTATAACAACTTATATTCGATGTATAGGTCTGAAGTTGGTCTAGAGACTTAAGCATTAAAAGTAGGGGGAAAAAAAAGACTTATTTTTAACACTTTTATGAGTGGGGCCCTTTTGGATCCCCAAATATTTTAGTGGGATTTTTTTTTAACTATCATTGCTCAAAAAATAATAATGAAGTAAAATCAATGTTTAGAATTAATGACCTATTTAAGGCTATAATTACTTCACATAAAATATTTCACTTTCAAAATATTTTGGAGGAAAATGTTGCATATTTTCTGTTTTTATCATTAAAAACTGTTTTTTTTTTTTTTTTTTACAAAAAGGGCATAAAACATGAACATTTTTAAATATTACTTTTTTATCCACAGCTTGACCTAAAGTTGATCTAGAGATTTAAGTGTTGAATATTAAAACATTTTATAATAATAAATGACTTATGACTTTACCATTTTTCATGACTGAGACTCTTCCAGGTCCCCGGGACCAAACTTGAGGGGGGCACTCAAGGTTAAACAAAATCTACATATTGTATTGGTTTTGAAAATAAAACATAACAAAATGGCCCCCTTGGATTTTTCAGTGTGTGGCCCTCAGTAGAAAAAGTTTGGACACCCCTGCTTTAAGGAGATCAACAAAACATTTGGAGGCGGTTAAAAATGTACAGTGGTACTGGGTTAGTTTTTGCCTCATCCTTCACTTAAAGAAGAATGCATGAAGAATGTGTGAAGCATGTACTACTGACCTGATAAGACCTGAGAAGTCAAACAATGGATGTCCGCTAACTTTTTGCAACTCAACGCTAAGAAAACGGAAATGCTGATTATCGGTCCTGCTCAACACCGACATCTATTTAATAATACCACCTTAACATTTGACAACCAAACAATTAAACAAGGCGACTCAGTAAAGAATCTGGGTATTATCTTCGACCCAACTCTCGTTTGAGTCACACATTAAGAGTGTTACTAAAACGGCCTTCTTTCATCTCCGTAATATCGCTAAAATTCGTTCCATTTTGTCCACAAGCGATGCTGAGATCATTATCCATTCGTTCGTTACATCTCGTCTCGATTACTGTAACGTTTTATTTTCGGGCCTCCCTATGTCTAGCATTAAAAGATTACATTTGGTACAAAATGCGGCTGCTAGACTTTTGACAAAAACAAGAAAGTTTGATCATATTACGCCTACACTGGCTCACTTGCACTGGCTTCCTGTGCACCTAAGATGCGACTTTAAGGTTTTACTACTTACGTATAAAATACTACACGGTCAAGCTCCTGCCTATCTTGCCGATTGTATTGTACCATATGTCCCGACAAGAAATCTGCGTTCAAAGAACTCCGGCTTATTAGTGATTCCCAGAGCCAAAAAAAAGTCTGCGGGCTATAGAGCGTTTTCTATTCGGGCTCCAGTACTCTGGAATGCCCTCCCGGTAAAAGTTAGAGATGCTACCTCAGTAGAAGCATTTAAGTCTCATCTTAAAACTCATTTGTATACTCTAGCCTTTAAATAGACTCCCTTTTTAGACCAGTTGATCTGCCGTTTCTTTTCTTTTCTTTTCTACTCTGCTCCCAACCCGGGGTGGACCGCTAGCCTGTCCATCGGATGGGGACATCTCTACGCTGCTGACCCGTCTCCACTCGGGATGGTTCCTGCTGGCCCCACTATGGACTGGACTTTCGCCGATGTGTTGGACTTTCACAATATTATGTCAGACCCACTCGACATCCATTGCTTTCGGTCTCCCCTAGAGGGGGGGTTACCCACATATGCGGTCCTCTCCAAGGTTTCTCATAGTCATTCACATTGACATCCCACTGGGGTGAGTTTTCCTTGCCCGTATGTGGGCTCTGTACCGAGGATGTCGTTGTGGCTTGTACAGCCCTTTGAGACACTTGTGATTTAGGGCTGTATAAATAAACATTGATTGATTGATTGATTGAAGTCCTAAAGAGAAAGAGATAATAGAGTATTATCTGCTCACAGATGCACACTGCAGTCACACGCAGGATTCTCACAGGAATTAGACACAAATACAACCTTATCTACTGGACAAGTTTGAGGTTTATGCGCATTTCTACAACTTGTGCACACTCTTGTTGTTGTTATCCACAATGCAAAAGCACAAACAACATTTAGTCTCCGGCCGATGTTTAGTCCTTAAGCGAGGACCCGGAACATGAAAGTAGAATTGATGGCCATAATCAATGGAACCCACGCCTTTGCCTTTGTACCTCATTGAAGGGATTACCCACTTGAAGGTGTCACTGAGAGTCCACTGGTGCGAGTGACAAGCTGCAGTGGAGGTGCATAACACTTGACTGCTTCTGGCTCAATCAGTCAGGATCACAGGTTGGAGCATTCCAGTGAGCAGAACCTTGATCTACCAAGCAGAAAGGCAACATGAAATTAGGTAAAGTAAGTGTATTGCTTCTCATTGCAGAAATTAAAACTTTTGAATTGTCCAGTAGTATTGCCAAAACATTTGATAGAAAAACACTATTTTTACACCAAGAAACAACAGAGAAGTGGTTAAACCCAGTGACGTCATTACTAGGCTGTCAAGCCATAGGAAGTCAATAATAATTTGATGTTACCTGCACCTTATGTAACATGCATCCAGAGACTGTTTACCACCTGTTTTGGACTTGTGAAAGCACTCGATCACTATGGCAGGGCATCTGTCGCTTCATCCTGGACAATATTCATGACAAATTTGTGCTTTGTTTTAAAGATGTGCTATTTGGATTTACACTGTATGAAAAATAAATTGAAAAGGAATTTTACCTTTGTAACTTCATTATACTATTGACTAAGTTTTATATTCATAAATGTAAATTTCTCAATACCCGACCTGTTTTTTGTGCCTTTAGAATTAGAACTCTACGTTAAAACACTCTCTACCTCTAACAACCAAAAAGCTGTGAAAACGATGATGCTGTGTTCCAAATTTAAATTATTTACTGAACTTGTGTGAGCCTATGGCTTTACACTTTGTTATATATATATATATATATACTGTTGCGTTGACCAGCTCTTCCTCCCAGGGATTTTTAACCCCGGAACTCCTGTGTACTTCCCTTTGTCCCTCGCTCCCACCCTCCTTTGTTTAGACTACACCGAGTTATCTCTACTCTCTGCATTCCACTGCTAGAAGGCCGACACCTTACTTTGCAGACTAGAAAGAAGGAAGAATACTAGCTGTTTTGTAATATGACTATGGAAGGAAAGAAGTAACACTTAAATATGGATATATGGAAAAGATCTGGTTCCATCAATTCCCCCTTCAAGATCTTCTAATAAGATCTTAATTACTTGTACAACACTTATAAAGCACGCTGGTCTACGCAACAATACACAGAGTATATATATCCATCCATCCATTTTCTTCCGCTTATCCGATGTCGGGTCGCGGGGGCAGCAGCCTAAGCAGGGAAGCCCAGACTTCCCTCTCCCCAGCCACTTTGTCCAGCTCCTCCCGGGGGATCCCGAGGCATTCCCAAGCCAGCCGGGAGACATAGTCTTCCCAACGTGTCCTGGGTCTTCCCCGTGGCCTCCTGCCGGTCGGATGTGCCCTAAACACCTCCCTAGGGAGGCGTTCGGGTGGCATCCTGAGCAGATGCCCGAACCACCTCATCTGGCTCCTCTTGATGTGGAGGAGCAGCGGCTTTACTCTGAGTTCCTCCCGGATGACAGAGCTTCTCACCCTATCTCTAAGGGAGAGCCCCGCCACCCGGCGGAGGAAACTCATTTTGGCCGCCTGTACCCGTGATCTTGTCCTTTCGGTCATAACCCAAAGCTCATGACCATAGGTGAGGATGGGAACGTAGATCGACCGGTAAATTGAGAGCTTTGCCTTCCGGCTCAGCTCCTTCTTCACCACAACGGATCGATACAGCGTCCGCATTACTGAAGACGCCGCCCCGATCCGCCTGTCGATCTCATGATCCACTCTTCCCTCACTCGTGAACAAGACTCCGAGGTACTTGAACTCCTCCACTTGGGGCAAGATCTCCTCCCCAACCTGGAGATGTCACTCCACCCACACATATACATATACATATATACCGTATTTTTCGGAGTATAAGCCACTCCGGAGTATAAGTCGCACTGGCCGTAAATGCATAATAAAGAAGGAAAAAAACATATATAAGTCGCACTGGAGTATAAGTCGCATTTTTGGGGGAAATGTATTTGATAACACCCAACACCAAGAATAGACATTTGAAAGGCAATTTCAAATAAATAGAGAATAGTGAACAACAGGCTGAATAAGCGTACGTTATATCAGTGGTCCCCACCACCAGGCCGCAGACCGATTAGTACCGGGCCGCACAAGAAATTAAATTTTTTTTTTTTTTTTTAAATTTTTTTTATTAAATCAACATAAAAAACACAATATATACATTATATATCAATATAGCTCAATACAGTCTGCAGGGATACAGTCCGTAAGCACACATAAATAAATAAATAAATGGGTTATACTTGTATAGCGCTTTTCTACCTTCAAGGTACTCAAAGCGCTTTGACAGTATTTCCACATCCACCCATTCACACACACATTCACACACTGATGGAGGGAGCTGCCATGCAAGGCGCTACCAGCACCCATCAGGAGCAAGGGTGAAGTGTCTTGCCCAAGGACACAACGGACGTGACTAGGATGGTAGAAGGTGGGGATTGAACCCCAGTAACCAGCAACCATCCGATTGCTGGCACGGCCACTCTACCAACTTCGCCACGCCGTCCCCATGATTGTATTTCTTTATGAAAATGTTTTTATAAATGTCTAATGATAATGTCAATGAGGGATTTTTAATCACTGCTATGTTGAAATTGTAACTAATATTGATACTGTTGTTGATAATATTCATTTTTGTTTCACTACTTTTGGTTTGTTCTGTGTCGTGTTTGTGTCTTCTCTCAATTGCTCTGTTTATTGCAGTTGCTGGGTTGGGTTTGGTTTTGGAATTGGATTGCATTGTTATGGTATTGGTGTATTGTTTTGTTGGATTTATTAATTAAAAAAAATACTAAAAAAAATATAATAATAATGATAAAAGTTTTTTTTTTAAATCGATTTTTTAAAAATAAGAATCGATTCTGAATCGCACAACGTGAGAATTGCGATTCGAATTCGAATCGATTTTTTCCCACACCCCTAATATATATATATAATGATTCCCGGGCACGGCCACCGCTGCTGCTCACTGCTCCCCTTACCTCCCAGGGGGTGATGGGTCAAATGCAGAGAATAATTTCGCCACACCTCGTGTGTGTGTGACAATCATTGGCACTTTAACTTTTTATATATATATATATATATATATATATATATATATATATATATATATATATATATATATATATATATATATATATATATATATATATGTATATATATATATATATATATATATATATATATATATATATATATATATATATATATATATATATATATATATGTATATATATGTATATATATATATATGTATATATATATATGTATATATATATATATATATATATATATATGTATATATATATATATATATATATATATATATATGTATATATATATATGTATATATATGTATATATATATATATATGTATATGTATATATACATATGTATATATATATATATATATATATATATATATATATATATATATATATATAAAAAGTTAAAGTGCCAATGATTGTCACACACACACGAGGTGTGGCGAAATTATTCTCTGCATTTGACCCATCACCCCCTGGGAGGTAAGGGGAGCAGTGAATGTTGCAGTTTATAAATAAAGGTTTATCAAATTTAAAAAAACAAAAAAACAAATACAATTAAAAGTCAATAATAATCCTCTTTTGAGGTAGACTGTTTGCCTCTATTCAAAATATTTGTATTGTCATTTGCTGTCCTTCATACAGTTTCTCGCAAGATCTTTTGCCTCGAAACTTACCAATAACAAAGGACGATCTGAGGGGAAATAAAACGTTGAGGTGAACAAAATGCAGGCAGTGCAATGTGTTGATATAACGCGCATCAATCGTCCATGTTTTCATGCGAGCAAAACACACAATTTGGTGCTAAAACGGTTTGTGTTTAGAGAACCAAATTAGCATGGCTAGCTTACCTTCAACCACTGTACGGCATTGGGCTGTGTTTTAGTAGCCCTCAATGTGCCTGTCCAATTAGTCATACAAAGTACAATTTATCATGAGCTGCCACGGTTGTAGCCATATAAAACAGATCACGATAAGAGGGAAATCTAAAATTACGTGGCACAAAAAGCGCACGGACGGGAAATAACAAATCACACAACCCTCAATTGTGAACAGGCGCTCTTTGGGCTCACTCGTAAGCGGGGTCTTGAGCCGAGCTGAAGCAAGGAGTGCTGTTAGCAACATGATGGCGGCGTCGTCCAGTCCGCAGGTGTTATCTCTCTATCGGATGCTCTTAAGAGAAAGCAGCAACTTCAACTCGTACAATTACAGGCAAGTGATGCGCGTCAATAAGTTACAATCCTTTCACCGGTTGATTTAACCGTTCAGCGAGCTGTGTGATGCATGCTAATGTAGCCGGTGTGTTTGTCTCTGACGTCACTGAATCCACATTGTTATTTAACATGTTAAATTATGGAACATTTTCTCTCTCGGTATATTGATGCATAACAATATTTTATGTCTACTAAACCACCTTTTAATACATTAATTAGTGTATAGTATAATGCCCTAATTGTCTCTCTTTAAATTACACAGTCGTGCAAATGTTGTTTCTATGGAAACTGTATTAATTGTCCATCATGTTCCAGCTAAAACGTTTGTGTTAATATAATAATAATTGAGCGATTTGTGTTAGTACAATAATGAGAGTGTGTATATATTTGACCCCTGGGGACAAATGCAGGAGTTTTAATTGAATTGAATAATAGTCTAACTCACCCATAAGTGAGTCGCTAATTGGCTTACTTCAATTTCATTGGTTTTACTTTCAGTTTCACTTCCTTTTAGTTTGTTAATCCCTAGTAATCCCTCTAGCTCAGTGGTTTTTAACCTTGTTGGAGGTACCGAACCCCACCAGTTTCATATGCGCATTCACCGAACCCGAACCGTAATCATAAAATAATGTTATTATTAGGGATGTCCGATATTCCGATATTGTCCAACTCTTAATTACCGATACCGATATATACAGTCGTGGAATTAACACATTATTATGCCTAATTTGGACAACCAGGTATGGTGAAGATAAGGTCCTTTTTAAAAAAAGTTATAAAATAAGATAAAGAAATTAAAAACATTTTCTTGAATAAAAAAGTAAGTAAAACAGTTACATAGAAACTAGTAATTAATGAAAATGAGTCAAATTAACGGTTAAAGGTTAGTACTATTAGTGGACCAGCATCACGCACAATCATGTGTGCTTATGGACTGTATCCCTTGCAGACTGTATTGATATATATTGATATATAATGTAGGAACCAGAATATTAATAACAGAAAGAAACAACCCTTTTGTGTGAATGGGGGAGGGAGTTTTTTTGGGTTGGTGCACTAATTGTAAGTGTATCTTGTGTTTTTTATGTTGATTTCATAAAAATAAAAACGATACCGATAACAAAAAAAACGATACCGGTAATTTCCGATAATACATTTTAAACATCTCTAGTTTATTATATTAAAGAAATACTAATAAAGATATGTAAGTAAGTGGAATTGGGCTGGACATATCAGTAGAACAGATAATAGATGGACTTCCCTAATGACATCATGGAGACCCATGGATGGGAGCTGAAATAGAGGAAGACAAAGAGTGAGATGGCGAGATGAAATAGACAAATATTGGGGAACAGTGCAGTGGCAGGGAGCAGCTAGAGATCGTTCACAATGGCAGAAACATGCTGAGGCTTTCGTCCAGCAGTGGACTGACAACGGCTGATGATGATGAATAAAGATATATTTTACAAACGGAAAGTTACAGGAATGGACACATGATTCCATGTTTACATCTCATTGTGCAACATGTGAATGTTTTAGTGGGAAATAAATGCGATATCTGAAAGGGGTACACATTATTTCCAAAACAGGACCCCCGCCCAGACATATAATACTAGTACACAGCTCATGAAAAACAATATGTTATAGTCAGTGTAAGTGGGCCAAAACACTTATATTAGAAAATAATCTCATGGAATTGACTGCTGTCATTTGATTACAATAATAAAACATTGAACTTGTTATTTAGTCAGGTTTGGGACAGGTGTGCGTGCACGTTTGACGTCGCTCAGATGTGCTCCACTGAATGAGTTTTTGTGTTTGCACATATGGAAAATTAGAGGGATCATTGTTTGGGGGGTATCCATATAACGCCGACAGGGAGAAGTTTTTGTTTACACGATGAGTCGGGTGTGTCTTGACCTCCGCGGCGGAGGCTCTGCCGAACCCCTGAGGCCGACTCACCGAGCCCAGGTTAAGAACCACTGCTCTAGCTGTACAGTTCCTGCCTCAGCATTTTCGCCCAGATAAGAAACTCACAAAGGCACCACATTCAGTGTTAAAGAGAGAGACTCAACAGGAGAAGATAGTACCACCAATGCACTTGTTGATTGTCAAGAGGTGACCTGAATGTGTCAAGACGTCGCTGCAGGCTCTGAAACGGCAGCTGACGCCGGCGCCGGGCAGAACCTCCTGCAAGTCGCGGCGGAGATGTTTGCTGAGTCTGAGAGAAGAGGAGATGGAAATAAGAGCAGAAGAGAGATGAAACTTTGATGAATCTCTGCAAGAGAAAGTGCTTCAGTGCAGCTCCTATGAGTCACAGGGAAGAGGAAACAACAGCAAATGTTTGTCGGATCAGAATCAGGCCGGAAGGTTCCCCCCCCCCCCAATGTCAAATAATGTAAAAAAAAGAGTTTTCTTTTTATCTCCTCCTCATCTCGCTCTGTCTTCTTTCCCTCCGTCTTATAAAACGCATTTGCTCGTCATCCCTCCATCATGTCCTTGTACGCCGCTCGTGTTTAACGACGGCTCGTAAATCCGATCCATCGCTGCTTTACTGGCTCGGCCTTAAATCCTAAATGAGCAGCGCGCACGCACACAAATAAAAAGAGTGAAAGTGAAACTTCTCAAGGTGGCAGAGGAGAAGCCAGCTGTGCCACATGCAGCCCTGCTCCATCAAGAGGACCAATGCAGGCCAGTAATTGGTTTCCCCCCCAGAACTTGACATGTATTCACAAAACAACATCATTAGAGTCCTGGCCTGTCCTAACAGGAGGTGGACCACATCGTTGTGTACACTCCCTCTCCTGGCCGACTATCGGTTTATTGATCTCCAGCGTGGTGTTTTCTGTCCACAAGCCTTACAAATCAAATTAGCGCTGACAGAGCCCAGTCGCTCAGACTCGGGCGACCTACGCCTGCGACCCGCGCCCCTCAGCTGTCAACTTGCAGTAATTTGGCCGTGAAGTCCATCCAGTTGAGTTTGGATCAGAATCACTATACCATTTATGACTTTATTCCATCCAGATTTGTTGTTGTTGTACAGCTTCTCCTTAGGCTTTTGTCCTCCAGTTTTTTTTAAAAACTCTGCTATAATGTAAAAAAACTAGTTTTTAATGACGTTCTAACAGTAATATGATTCCCCAGTGCCTGTTTATGACCGCAAACTTGAGAAAAATCTTTCATCTCTTTGATTATTCACTCCACTTTTAAAGGAAGAGGCGCTCAAATGCTTGCTTTTGAAGTTGTGTCTTCATGATATCATGAAAGTAAAATAAACAAACTTCTCCCATCGACATGATACTGCGTCTGACCGGCCCCAAGTATCAGTGACGTGCAGTCACTAGAGGCAGGGGAGGCGGGGCCTCACCTGCCATCATGGAAAGAAAAAAATGTAAAAAGAAAAAAAATTAATTAAATTGTTATATGTATCCAGTGATTATACTATAAAGTTATTTTCCATTTAACTTCACCAGTTTTAGATTATTTTTATTCAAAATCGCTGAATTTTCACATTTGCCGTTCAAATACTGAGAAGAGACGGTGCGGGGATCAGCAGCCAGTTGAGGCACGTCACTGCGTTGAGCCTCAACATGGATTGCGCAATGACTCGGCTAACTGCTGGCCTGCTGTGCAGTGAGACCGTATTGCTATATGAATTATATTATACATTTCCATAGTTTAGTTAGCTGAGGTATATAATGTACAGTGTATTTTGTCAACAACTGTATGTGTGTAACGTATTTCTTGTGCTGAGCGATCATAAAACTGCTGCGAAGACGCACTGGCTGAGGCTCGCAGTAATCCCGCCTCCTGGTGGTAGAGGGCGGTAGTGATCCCAGATATCAGTAACCCCGCCTCCTTGTGCCGGTGCACCCTCGCCGTAGAAAACGGGGGTGCATGTTATATCAACTAAAGCCCACACTTATACTTTCCAAGTGCAAGATTGAATCTATTGTAACCTATTTTTATGGGCTCTCCTCTTTGTGATGTTAATTCCTGTTACACGCTGTTATACAGTATATGCCTTGCGCTCTTATTTTGAAGGCGCTAAGAGCGGAAGTGATGACACGTTGGAGTGGAGCGGAGGTTTTTGAAAGAAGGTAAATAAAGTGGTCCTCGTGTAAACTGGAGCCTCCGTGTTTATTATTTTGTAGTTTCATACAGTATAGGCGACAATTATAAACCCTCTGTTACACTATTTAAAAAAGTTATTTAATAAGAAGCCAAAAAGTGCAAAAACAATAATGTTCATGTTGGAAGAGTTGTGAATGACCGCAGGGCCACAACATTAGGTACACCTGCAGACTGCAGCACGGATTTCATATTTCATTCATTCACAACTCCTCCAACACGAACATTATTGTTTTTGCACTTTTTGGCTTCTTATTAAATAACTTTTTTAAATAGATTAAATCTTGCACGTGGAAAGTTTAAGTGTGGGCTTTAGTTGATATAACACTCCCGTCAGGGGATGCATTCTACGACGGGAGTGCATTAATCCAGCACAACAGCATGGACTTCATTTATAAGTAAAGGTAAGACCATAATAACATTTTTTAAAATTAAATATGCTTTTTTGTGTGCTACAGTTTGTATGTGTAAAGTTAAAGTTAAGTTAAAGTACCAATGATTGTCACACACACTAGGTGTGGTGAAATTTGTCCTCTGCATTTGACCCATCCCCTTGTTCACCCCCTGGGAGGTGAGGGGAGCAGTGGGCAGCGGCGGCGCCGCGCCCGGGAATACTTTTTGGTGATTTAACCCCCAATTCCAACCCTTGATGCTGAGTGCCAAGCAGGGAAGAATGCTGGTATGAGCTTTTAAACATAATCCGTTAACTGCTGCCAATCAAATGGTGAATAAGATACTCTAGGGTTCATATGTTTGTAAATCTGACTGTGATGAAGTCAGTGCCTCACCAGCCATGAACCTCACCGCACGTCACTGCCAAGTAGGCTTCGCTAAACATCTTAAAATAAGCAGCGGCATGGGACTTGAAGGTTTGATTGTTTTGTTTTTTTGTTGCGATGAGGCTATTTCTTCTCAAAAAGAGGGGGAGCTTGTGTGACCCCAGGGAAGGATAGGATAGAATAGTATAGACTTTATACCACAATGGGGAAATTATGTGGTTGCGGTGCAGATACACAAATAAGGTAAAAACACAAAGTACATAAAATACATTAAAAGAGCACAGAGCTGATGCGACCAGTTTCCACTTTAGCGGCACTATTTCTCCACATAGCTACAAAAGTCAAACACGGGAAAAAAATGAAAATGAGCAATAAATAATACATATTGTGCACATATGATTCCACCATGCTTAGACAAACAAAACAAAAACACCCACATACACCGCTGTGGTCTCTGCTGTGCTCCACACCATCACCTGCTGGGGTGCAGGGCTGCACTGCCAGAGAATGGGACAGACCAAACAAAGCAACCAAGAGAGCCAACTGTGTCCTAGGCTGCCCACTAGCTCTCGGTCAATGTCCAGTCCGCATTGATGAGCGAGACTCCGTCTAGGGAGACCGAAGTGTCCAATACATGCTCGTTTAACCAGAGCTCTGTGAAGAGAGCCAGCCGCTGGTCTCCGGTGCAAACATGGCCATGGCCAAAAGGCTCCCCGGAGGCAGATCTAAAAGTTCCCAAAAAAGCGCCACAGACGTTTCGAAAGTGCAAACCCCTTGTTGCGCAGTCATGAAGGCGCTCGAACTAAAAAGCAGAAAACCAGTGAAAACAAGCGGGGAACATCAACAACACAAAGGAGGAAAGACAAGAGCAGAGAGCTCCTGCAACCAGCAGCCATTACAGCGGCGCTATCTTGGGGGAAAAAGCCATGCTTTATCAGTATGATGCTGCAAAACCTGCTCCGAAAAGCTGTGCACTACAAAACCTGCTCATTGTAGCCAATAAGCCTGACTTCCTTATTTTGATAAAAAGAAAAAAATCAGCAAATCGTTTTATTCATCTTTGTTTTGTAGGTTGAAGTGTTTTATTTAGTGCACTCCTTAGTCAATGTTACTGATCAATTTGCAACCATAATTATTATTTACTGAGTTTATTTAATTTAATTTTGTCAGTAACAAATGGTTTAAGTCGGTCAAAACATGTTGAGTTTAAATAAGAATTAAAAAATGTTTTATTTTGCACTTTAAATATTTTATGTTACAGACTAAAAACAATGTTCATAAAGTTGTTCTTCTGTTGTAAGTTGCTCTATATTTATTTTCTTTTAATGTTAATAAGTATATAATGTTATGCAGAGGTGTACTTACAACAATTTTCAAGACAAATGGTACGGCAGAGAGTGGGGAGGGGGCGCAAATGTTTTCTTCTTCTGGGCGGGTGGGTAAGGGGCCGTAACAGAAAATAATTGAAAAGCACTAGACCAAGGCCAACCTGGCATAATGTTGCTATTAAAATTAAAAGTAATGTTAGCATGTAGCTAACGTAGGTATGCTAGTGTGGCTAATGTTTGTGCCCTCCTGTCCCACTCCTTAATGTTACCTTGTTGTATGTGATGTATGGCAGTGTCTCTTAACCATTGTTGGGCCGTGAGCGCCCCCTAGAGAGACGCCAAAAAGAAAATCTGTTTTTCAGCTATGGCACATATAGGCTGCAGCGGTACCCTGTTGTAATACACTTTCCCACCACTCGTGGCAGTAATGACAGTATTTAACAAACTGAAGTCTGGAGCTAAAGTCATAGAGGTTTCTTAAAAGCGCACCAATTATGACTAAAGTTGTGAAACTTAATTTTTATTTGCACTTTAATTTGATTGACAGTTTAAGAAAATATATTATTATTTATAGAGATGTCCGATAATATCGGACTGACGATATTATCGGCCGATAAATGCTTTAAAATGTAATATCGGAAATTATCGGTATCGGTTTCATAAAGTAAAATGTATTACTTTTTAAAACGCCGCTGTACGGAGTGGTACGCGGACGTAGGGAGAAGTACAGAGCGCCAATAAACCTTAAAGGCACTGCCTTTGCGTGCCGGCCCAATCACATAATATCTACGGCTTTTCACACACACAAGTGAATGCCACGCATACTTGGTCAACAGCCATACAGGTCACACTGAGGGTAGCCGTATAAACAACTTAAACACTGTTACAAATATGCTCCACACTGTGAACTCACACTAAACAAGAATGACAAACACATTTCGGGAGAACATCCGCACCGTAACACAAATGAACACAACAGAACAAATACCCAGAACCCCTTGCAGCACTAACTCTTCCGGGAGGCTACAATATACACCCCCCGCTACCCCCTACCCCCCGCCCCCCACCTCAACCCCGCCCACCTCAACCTACTCATGCTCTCTCAGGGAGAGCATGTCCCAAATTCCAAGCTGCTGTTTTGAGGCATGTTAAAAAAAATAATGCACTTTGTGACTTCAATAATAAATATGGCAGTGCCATGTTGGCATTTTTTTCCATAACTTGAGTTGATTTATTTTGGTTTTCCTCGTTACATTGTTTAATGCATCCAGCGGGGCATCACAACAACATTAGGCATAATAATATGTTAATTCCACAACTGTATATATCAGTATCGGTTGATATCGGAATCGGTAATTAAGAGTTGGACAATATCGGATATCGGCAAAAAAGCCATTATCGGACATCGCTAAAAGTCATAGAGGTTTCTTAAAAGCGCAACAATTACGACTAAAGTTTTGAAACTTAATTTTCATTTGCACTTTAATTTGATGGACAGTTTAAGAAAATATATTATTATTTATTATGAATTCAGTTAGAATTTATGTTTTAGCACTGCATAATTGTATGTTCATTTATTCTCTTTTTATACCGTATATTTAACTAGTATTTATTTTTTGGTTGTTATTTTTTTAGGTTCATCCTGTTACAGTAAACTGCAAGTAGGTTATATATAGTTATTAAAAAAGTTATTACAATCAGAAGTAAGCTTACGAACTCAGTGTTAATATTTGAGTGGGCCTCGGGCGCCCCTGTAGTGGAAGAGTTGGACCCCGAGCCCAAAAAGGTTAAGAACCCCTGATCAACGTTCCCTCTAAGGTGCGTGCCTGTGCAATTGCGCACTGCTCAAGCGTCCTCTGCGCACGGCAAATCTATGCCACGCACAAAATCAAATAAAAAAATAAGCGCATAACAATTTTCGACACACGGACACGACAGAGAAAACAGTTTTCGTCATCATTGTTCAAATATTGTAACGTCTGTCGAGACGCTTTTAGGACATTAATTCCATCCATCACTTTACTGAGCAAAAGTCTTTATTGTCGGCCATAAGCACATCACCAAAACATTAGTAAAAAAATATATATCTAGCAAAAGTGGTCATTTTCTGCAGTACAAACCAGACCAAAAGCAACTTTGTTATATCAACAGCAGCCGCTCGCTCTTTCTCACTTGCGCCAACACATGCACATATGGCACTTAGCCAGTGATGCGTTTACAGCCACACAAAAAGTCGGACAACTCCAACACCACACATAAAGTGTCATTCCAGGTCGTTACTCTATGATTTAACAATCAAATGTGTGCTTATTCTAGTGTCATTTATTAGGAATCTTAATTTATAAATATTAATCATGAAATGCTGTTAGTATATTAAATAAATATTAATAAAAATATTTTTTTTTACAAACAGGAAGTTGCAGGAATGTACACATGATCCCCTGCTTACATCTCATTGTGCAACATGTGAATGTTTTAATGGGAACTAAATGCAATGTCTGAAAGGGGTACAAATTATTTCCAAAGCAGGACCTCCACCCAGACAAACAATACAAGTACACAGTTCATGAAAAACAATATTTGTTGTTATTGTCTTTGTAAGTGGGCCTAAACACTTATATTAGAAAATCATCTCATGTTGCTCACATGGGCTCCACTGAATGCTCAGGGAGTTTTTGCGTTTGCTCACACGCATG
This sequence comes from Entelurus aequoreus, assembly GCF_033978785.1. Lineage (NCBI taxonomy): Eukaryota > Metazoa > Chordata > Actinopteri > Syngnathiformes > Syngnathidae > Entelurus > Entelurus aequoreus. The sequence continues at coordinate 10,703,688 of NC_084745.1, forward strand.
AAAAATTAGAGGGAACATTGCCCCTGATGTATGGCATCTGTTACGTGTATATGTAACAAGTGAGTAATAACATTCACACAAAAATGGCATGTCAGTAGCTGGGCTCACTAAAAGATAAAGTCAAGCAGCAAGGCTAATTTTGGACAACACATTTCCAAGACACTATTTTGGGACTTGTATGGTGACTTTGTAGCTCACATGACGATAAAGTGTGTTTGTGTGTTGCAGGACCTATGCATTGCGGAGGGTGCGCGATGCCTTCAGGGCCAACAGGAAAGTAGACGACCCCAAAAGAGTGGAGACGCTGATGTTGGACGGCTGGCAGTCGCTGGCACTGATAAAGAGACAGGTGATGGCCACACTCAGATGTACACTCGTCTCACGCGGCGCCCCGTGAGTTCCCCTCATGAGGTCGTTGGTTCTAGTCGTCGTCGCCGCCGCCTTTTTGTGTGTGTATTGTTGTAACTCGGTAAGGGAGTAAAGATGATGGATTGCAGCCGCAGATCTAAATCAGCAAGTTGTGTTTAATGAGCAGAGGAAGCGCGTCTGTGTTTAACAGCAAGTCTTTAAAGGGGGGGGGGGAGGGGGAGCAGGGAGGAAGAGGAGGATTGCAGAGGCGGTTTGATGGATAGATTCACTCACAGGTTGTCTGCCTGCTGCCACTAGTGCAGCGTGTGTGTACGTGTGTGTGTGTGTGGCCATTAGTGCTGCTTAATGTCACCCCGGTGTCACTCAGCCTTGGTTTCCATTCTGTCATTCCGGGTTACTTCGACACAATGCCAGTCAGGCGACAGTAAATCTCTCCAGGGGAGTTTTTACCTGTCAGGTGCATTGCCAAAGCGAGGCCCAGCCAACGGCGCCCCTGCTGGCTGCACCCGCGTAGCGCGCTCCACGGCGTCTGTCATCAACAGTCAATCTATTGTTCCGGCCGCACGTGTGCACTTTTGGTGCGGCGCGGTCGTGAGATCGCCCCTCAGTGATGATGCACTCTGCGCTTTTGGGAATGCCGCGCAGACGAAAGTAGGACAACACCCTGCGTGAACGCCTGCGTCACCTCCTCCTCCTGCCCCCTCTCATTTGCCTCACCCTAAGCCCCGCCCCCTCTCTGCTCTCCCGCCTGTGTTCGTCCTCCCTCGTTCAATCAGTGGAAATCCGCAGCCCCCGTCTACCCGCCTTCCTGCCTGCATCTCCTGGAATCTGTGCACCCTCAAGGCTGCTGCTGCTACACAACACCGTAACAGCCAAGATTATAACCCCTGTGTTCTTCTTTTTTTTTTTACCCTTGCTCTTTGAAAGTTGATCCGTGTATGTCAGGTGACCTTTCTCCCGGTGACCAGGTGTCTGTCTGATCTTTGTCCGTGCGCAAGAAAATTAAGTGAACACGCACCTGCCAGTCCACTCCTAATGAATTACATTGTTCATGAGTTACAATTACCAGCAGCTGATTGGTTGGCCCTGCCTGTCTGATGAGACGGTGCAAAATATGAGACTGCAGCGGAGAGAAAAAAATAATTGAGGTGTGTGTTGATGTTAAATGTCAAGACACAGGCACATCGATGACGCTCACAGGCAGACGGCGGTGGTATCGCTTTCACACGAGTTGTGGCTTCCTGCCGTGGAATCTCATTTTTCATACGGGATCTCTTCTCCGCCATGTTGGGAGAAGACCTTTATTTAATATATATATATATATATCTGACGGTGAGGTTTGGGGGGGGGGGCTGTGTTAGATGACGTCGTCTAATTTGCATATTTACCCGTGAACACATAACTGACGCAAAATAAGGGAAATTCCCTCCCTCCCTCAACTCGGACGAGTTTCATTTGAAAGTGTTTATGACTATGTTTACTCTGCAGGCCAAATTGGATTTTTTTTCAAACTGATTTTCTCCAGCTGACTGTTGACATGTGGCCCCCAATGTGTCCTCTACGTCAGTGTTTTTCTACCTTTTTTGAGCCAAGGCACATTTTTTTCATTGAAAAAATCAGAGGCACACCACCAACAGAACTCATTCAAAAATGAAAGTCAGCAGCCGATATTGATAGTAAAAAGTTGTTGTCGCAATTGTTGGATATGACTTTAAACCATAACCAAGCATGCATCAGTATAGCTCTTGTCTCAAAGTAGGTGTACTGTCACCACCTGTCACATCACGCCGTTTTTTTGCTGTTTTCCTGCGTCGGTGTAGTGTTTTAGTTCTTGTCTTGCGCTCCTATTTTGGTGGTTTTTTCTCTTTATTTGGTATTTTCCTGTAGCAGTTTCATGTCTTCCTTGACCGCTATTCCCCACACCTGCTTTGTTTTAGCAATCAATAATATTTCAGTGGTTTTTATCCTTCTTTGTGGGGACATTGTTGATTGTCATGTCATGTTCGGATGTACTTTGTGGACGCCGTCCTCTGCTCCACAGCAAGTCTTTGCTGTCGTCCAGCATTCTGTTTTTGTTTACTTTGTAGCCAGTTCAGTTTTAGTTTCATTCTGCATAGCCTTCCCTAAGCTTCAATGCCTTTTCTTAGGGGCACTCACCTTTTGTTTATTTTTGGTTTAAGCATTAGATACCTTTTTACCTGCACACTGCCTCCCGCTGTTTCCAACATCTACAAAGCATTTAGCTACCTGCTGCCACCTACTGATATGGAAGAGTATTACATGGTTACTCTGCCGATCTCCAGACAGTACAGACACTCAACAACGGCACATTATTTGCGGATTATAATTACTGGTTTGCAAAAAATATTTTTAACCCAAATAGGTGAAATTAGATAATCTCCCACGGCACACCAGACTGTATCTCACAGCACACTAGTGTGCCACGGCACAGTGGTTGAAAAACACTGCTCTACGTCACTTTCATGCGCAGTGCGATAAAGTCAAAACAAATGAAGTTGACCGGGACGAAGTCGCTACTACTAAAAAATAAAATAAAAGTCGCCACACCTTTTAAAAATGAGTGTTTTTTCATGTGAAAATAAATGAAAGTAATATAATGTATGAATGGATGTATATAGTGTAATATATTTGGGAGGGGGCAGGACGGTGGAACGGGAGTTAGTGCATGTAGAGGCAGGGATTTGTTTCTCACTTGTCACTTGGGATAGTGTGGGTGTGTGGGCGGAGTGTGTGTGGGGCTGAATGATTGCTAAATGAATAACACCTGCACCAATTTTTTTGTCTTGTATGGAGAGAGAGTGAACCAGGGTGCCGTTACTTCTGTTGACCGCAAAAGGACCGCAAATCCATCTGCATGTAATGTATTGTATTTAAAATAAATCACCCTCAAAATGGCAGTAATGACTTCATGTTGCATCCTTGGACCCAGCGTGTCAGACAGAGCCTTGCTTTCCACTCTCAAAGACTACCGTATTTTTCGGACTATAAGTCGCAGTTTTTTTCATATTTTGGCCGGAGGTGCGACTTATACTCAGGAGCGACTTATGTGTTAAATTATTAACACATTACCGTAAAAAAAAAAATATATCAAATAATATTATTTAGCTCATTCACGTAAGAGACTAGACGTATAAGATTTCATGGGATTTAGCGATTAGAAGTGACAGATTGTTTGGTAAACGTATAGCATGTTCTATATGTTATAGTTATTTGAATGACTCTTACCATAATATGTTACGTTAACATACCAGGCACGTTCTCAGTTGGTTATTTATGCCTCATATAACGTACACTTATTCAGCCTGTTGTTCACTATTCTTTATTTATTTATTTTAAATTGCCTTTCAAATGTCTATTCTTGGTGTTGGGTTTTATCAAATACATTTCCCCCAAAAATGCGACTTATACTCCAGTGCGACTTATATATGTTTTTTTTAGAGATGTCCGATAATGGCTTTTTGCCAATATCGGATATTCCGATATTGTCCCACTCTTTAATTACCGATACCGATATCAACCGATACAGATATACACAGTCGTGGAATTAACACATTATTATGCCTAATTTGGACAACCAGGTATGGTGAAGATAAGGTCCTTTTTTAAAAAAATAATAAGATAAATTAATTAATTACATTTTCTTGAATAAAAAAGAAAGTAAAACAATATAAAAACAGTTACAAAGAAACTAGTAATTAATGAAAATGAGTAAAATTAACTGTTAAAAATTAGTACTATTAGTGGACCAGCAGCACGCACAATCATGTGTGCTTACGGACTGTATCCCTTGCAGACTGTATTAATATATATTGATATATAATGTAGGAACCAGAATATTAATAACAGAAAGAAACAACCCTTTTGTGTGAATGAGTGTAAATGGGGGAGGGAGGTTTTTTGGGTTGGCGCACTAATTGTAAGTGTATCTTGTGTTTTTTATGTTGATTTAATAAAAAATAAAAACATTTAAAAAACGATACCGATAATAAAAAAACCATACCGATAATTTCCGATATTACATTTTAAAGCATTTATCGGCCGATAATATCAGCTTTTCCTTCTTTATTATGCATTTTTAGGCCGGTGCAACTTATACTCCGGAGCGACTTATAGTCCGAAAAATACGGTAATTGGTTTAGCAATCATCTGCTATTTACTAAATGAAACCCAGCTGTCATACTGACTGTAATGATATCAGAACATCAATAAAACTAAGCACAACATTTGGAGAAGCTATAATGCTTCAAATATATCTCTTAAAATGTTAAAAAAGTCACGTCGATGAAGACACACCGATAGGGTGCTACAGATCGTAACGTCAGAAAGATTGGAAGCGCAAGGGTCAGTTTCAAAGTAAAACGGTTTCAAAATAAGAGTCTCTACCTATTTGAACATCGATAATTTGAATATAATTATGGCGGTCAAGATGCATTTCCGGTGGGCCGCCACTCTGAAATAAATGAAGGGGAAACACAGCAACAATAATGTTGTTTTCGACGGAGGAGAACAGCCTTTGAGAAAAGATTGTGCCTCTGGAAAAAGAGGAGAGGGACCAGAGCACTCTAAACGGGCCTTTAGAAGGCCTGTGAATAATGAATGAGGAGGCTTTAGAAAACACACACAGGACGTTCAAACACTTAAAAGTGCAGCGTCGAGGAGGGAGCAGGCGCGTTCCAACACGTTTGGAACACAGGAAGTCCAAGTTGAGTAGAAGACGTCTAAATGCGTCAAACACAAACGGAAACCATACTTTTAGTACTTTTGCATATAAATATTGTAAATATATAGACTCTGTGACACAAACGTCGGACTCCCGTCATCCTCACAATCAACATCTCCTTCTTGGATGAAGTTTAAAGTGCATCAAGAACATCAAAAGTTATTAGAGCAGCAGGGTTGGCAGACAGGAAGTGAGAGGTCAGATGTGCTGAAGGAGAGGAACTGATGGAGACAGTCCAGCCGCAGCAATTTACATGAAGGCCACGCCTCCTCCCTGCCGATTGGTCCAGAGGGCCACACTCCTACGGCACACGCTGGCCAATCAGGACGTCTCTCACACACCCTCCACGCACAAGCCAGATGAAGTCACCATCAGTGACTTGTTGGTGCATGTCGCCCTCTGGTGGCGACGTGGCGCCATTAACCTCTGGAGGAATAGCTTCTGACTATAAGAAAATATTAATTGATCATGGATTGTTTATGTAATAAAACCGCAAAATATAAAGAAAATCAATTTAAAAAATAAATAAATCGTTCTAATGCTGTAATGAATGTTTGTCCATCTTAAACACACTTAATGTTAAACCTGAAATTAGCATCAGTGGTGTCCAAAGTATGGCCCTCGGGCAATTTGCGGCCCACAGCTAATTTTTAACGGCCCGCGGCACATTCTGAAAATACTATTTAAAAAAATTAATAAAAAATAAATAAATAAAAAATGAATGATTCAAATCATTATTGTTATAATTTATTGACTTATTCAAGGCTCCAATTACTTCACATCAAAAATTCCACTTTTTGGGGATTTTTTTTTTTTTGTGTGTGTGTTTACCATATGTAAAACTAAGTTTTCTTTGACACAAAGGGAATGAAACAAACAAACTTAAAAAAAAATAAAAAAATCTGAAGTTGAAAAGTAAAAAAAAAATGTTTTCACTTATTTTTAATATTTTTATGAGTTTTGGATCCCCAAGAATTTTTGTTGGATTTTTTTAAAACTGTCAATGCTCAACAAATATTAATGAATAAATGTTATGAATGAATGACCTATTGTGTTATTTTTCAATTATTCAAATATTCTACTTTGAATTTTTTTTGGGAAAAATATTGCATATATTGTGTTTTTGCCATTAAAAGGGAGTTTTGACGAAAACGACATAAAAAATTATAAACATTTAAAAAATTATGTTTACAGATAGACCTGAAGTTAAGCGTTGAATAAAAATTATATACTGTGTATATATATGGCTTATTTAAAACAAATAATAATTATGACTGGGACACTTCCAAGTCCCTGGGACCAAACTTGAAGGGAGCCCTAAAAGTAAAAATATATTTATTGAATTGGATTTGCAAATGAAAAACATCAACATCGCCCCTGCATGCTTTAATTTTTCAGTGTGTGGCCCTCAGCAAAAAAGGCATGGACACATCTGGTTTGGACTCAGCAGTTTGTGCAGCACAGCGGCGTCACACATGACCATAATTGGCCCTTGCATTTGAACACATTGGGTAATATTGACACAGTGACATGCCGCCTGGAAACACACACCGTACACAAACAAAGTGGGTAAATAATAAGTAATAAAGTCACACGAAATGCCAAAAAGGCAAACATCCGACCAATGAAACATTGCCGCTGTCTTGCAGGTGGCCATTGGCAGCATGTACCAGAGCCAGAAGACGGTGGTGGAGTAGCATGCAGGTGGAGGATGGGGACGTGACATCACAGCCAATCAGCACTTCCCGGTTCTGAGGTGGGAGGGGCCTTGTGGGAGTGTACTCGAGAGGGCTCAGAAGATCCATTGTGAATGTTGTATATTATTTAAAGTCTAAACAAATAAAATCAGTGACACAAGTGAAAAGATCAGAAGGTTCCTATGGCTTTATTCAGGCAGGGAACCAACAAATGAATATGTTGCTGTCATGTAACTTCTTCCTCTGCAGCAACATTGTCGCAGTGAAGAAAGGGAGGGGCGGTCAGGTAAAGGTTTAGCAGGGCGAAGGTAAAGCAGGTGATTGACCGTGCAGCCTGCATCTTTGCTAATAATAGACCAGTGTGTTAGCTTAGGGGCGAGCGTGCCGGTCCCCTTTGCACACAAACACTTATGTTTGTCAGCACCTCGTGCACGTCGTTGTCTGTTAGGACCGTGTTGATCCGGGACTACAAGTACCCTTCAAGAGTTTGTGTTAGTTTGGTGCCGTTGGGAGCCAGCAACATTTGCAGTGTTTTTTTAAGCGTTGTTTGCACTCTGCTTTCACAGTTGTCACTTTCAAGGGAATTGTGCTTGTCATTCACAATCCTTATGTCAGACAAGAACACGTTTTTCTTTTCTTATGCATTCTAACTCATAAATAATCGCTTGCAAAAGTCAACTAACAACGAAGGTCCTATAAAGCGCTCTATAAAACGTCCAAAAATCTGTTTTATTACACAATGTAAGTATATCTGTAATGTAATGTTACATATTTTAGTCATTTTAAGCACACGGCGGCGTAATAATTTCACAGATGCATCACAACAATTGCTTTTCCCTTCGACAACACTACTACTACTCATGAAGTACTTCATGAGAGACAACAAAGTCTACTTTGGGACAAATTATAGTTCATACTCCAACAGGCTCCTTCAGCTTCGTTCCCACAGTGTTCGACTCAAGAACTCCTTCATTCCGCACTCCATCCAGCTGTATAATCACTCGCCATACAGCAATAGATGATATCTGTCTATTACCTGACACCTATGTTTTCTACTTCTTTGTTTTTAATGTCTATTTTCTGCTGGATTTACTCTCTATTTTATGCTGCTGCTGTCACATATACTGTAATATTGTACATGGTAATTGTTATATATTGTATATATGATATAGACCTAATATAATATATCAGTATATATAATATACTGTACATATATTATGTACCGTATTTTTCGGACTATAAGTCGCAGATTTTTTCATAGTTTTTCATAGGTGCGACTTATACTCGGGAGCGACTTATGTGTGAAATTATTAACACATTACCGTAAAATATCAAATAATATTATTTAGCTCATTCACGTAAGAGACTAGACGTACAAGATTTCATGGGATTTAGCGATTAGGAGTGACAGATTGTTTGGTAAACGTATAGCATGTTCTATATGTTATAGTTATTTGAATGACTCTTACCATAATATGTTACGTTAACATACCAGGCACCTTCTCAGTTGGTTATTTATGCCTCATATAACGTACACTTATTCAGTCTGTTGTTCACTATTTTTTATTTATTTTAAATTGCCTTTCAAATGTCTATTCTTGGTGTTGGGTTTTATCAAAAAAATTTCCCCCAAAAATGCGACTTATACTCCAGTGCGACTTATATAGTTTTTTTTCCTTCTTTATTATGCATTTTCGGCAGGTGCGACTTATACTCCGAAAAATACGGTATATATTATGTATATATGTTATATTTTATATCGCTATATTTAGTCTATTTTTACCTGCATTGTCCTTTCCATCCTTACACGTTCCATCATTGTAACTGAGCTACTGTGTGGAACAATTTCCCTTGTGGATCATTAAAGTTTGTCTAAGCCTAAATTATGAGCGCAGAACCTTTTCATTTTTAACCTGAATAAAAGGAGGAAGATCTACACGTTTTAAGAAGCTGTGTGCTAAACAGATCCAGCTTTGGTAATCACTTCTAAGGACTAAACAAGAAATACAAACTACGAACATAATAAAACAATCACTTACTGTACAATGTCTGCTCTCACTGGGATGCTGACTGATGGAACGTTTGTATCTTCTCGTTTGGATGAGGAATTAATCATAATCTTCCTGCAGCTGGAAAAAAAAGTAAACGTGTGTCTTTTGGACGTCAAAGTTGACTAACTTCTCGGTTTATGGCCCCAACCTTCCACTATCCAGGTGATGGTCATGATTTATAATCTAGAATTAAGGTTTACCAATTAAAACGAAGCAGCAACTCAATATGTCAATATCGCAGCATAAGCTAGTTAGCGATCTGTGGTCACTGCGCCACTAAAAGTAGTCCCTTTAACATTAGCACTTATAATAACAATATTGCTAATACTTGGTAACCATTCAGGTCACGAGATGTAAACTGAGTATTGTTGGTGGTTTTTGGATGTTTTTTTTAAAGGGCTTTAGATGCAATGACGTCATGAATCCCATAGCTGACTTTTGCTAGCGTTTATTTATGACTTAGAATGCATAAAGAGTAGAGATGTCCGATAATGGCTTTTTTTGCCCATTTCCGATATTATCCAACTCTTAATTACCGATTCCGATATCAACCGATACCGATATATACAGTCGTGGAATTAACACATTATTATGCCTAATTTTGTTGTGATGCCCCGCTGGATGCATTAAACAATGTAACAAGGTTTTCCAAAATAAATCAACTCAAGTTATGGTAAAAAATGCCAACATGGCACTTTATTATTGAAGTCACAAAGTGCATTATTTTTTTTAGGTTGGCGGGGTTGGTGGGAGGGGACGTCCCGGAAGAGTTAGTGCTGCAAGAGGTTCTGGGTATTTGTTCTGTTGAGTTTATGTTGTGTTACGGTGCGGATGTTCTCCCGAAATGTGTTTGTCATTCTTCTTTGGTGTGGGTTCACAGTGTGGCGCATATTTGTAACAGTGTTAAAGTTGTTTATACGGTCACCCTCAGTGTGACCTGTATGGCTGTTGAACAAGTATGGCTTGCATTCACTTGTGTGTGTAAAAAGCTGTAGATATTATGTGATTGGGCCGGCACGCAAAGGAAGTGCCTTTTAAGGTTTATTGGCGCTCTGTACTTCTCCCTACATCCGTGTACACAGCGGCGTTTTGTAAAGTCATAAATTTTACTTTTTGAAACCGATACCAATAATTTCCGATATTAAATTTTAAAGCATTTATCGGCGGATAATATCGACCGTCCGATATTATCGGACATCCCTAGTTTATTTATGACTTAGGTTTTACTCTCTTTATGCAGCCTATGTGTTCTTGTCTTATGTAGGGGTTGTGAATGATAGACAACATTACAAAAAAGTGCACTTCCCCTTTAATAAACTGAAAGAAGGCAATTTGGCAACATTGGACAAGGTGCCAATGCGACTTTTTGGCACCATGCGAAACAACACGCTTATTGAGGTCAGCCGTGTTTTTGTTTACTTTCACCATTTATGATGTGAACCTAAGAAATGAGTCCAAGTCGGACATTTCCTAACCTCTAATGCTCTGGAATGCACATCAGTCGCTAGTATTGACTGACCAAACACGAAAGGTCACTTTGGTCACGATGGACCTCTTTTGCAGGACTTTGTGTGATGCAGACCTGCTTTAAGAAATGTTTAACCATTGCAATTCATCCTGCTGCATGCTCGTTCTCACAGACCAGAACAGAACCGCGTGGCTCACATCCACAGATGACTTTTATTTCAGCTGGTCGCATCACCTCCGACGCGGTGACATCACGGCGCCAAGTGTAGCTCAGGGGGCGCAGACAAAGTGCTCGTGCAAACCTCGGTACCGCAGCGTGAAGTTCCGGCCGTCGTTGTTGTCCCAGAACTCTCCCTCGTCGCCCCGCAGGTACACGGCGAAGTGGACCGCCGAGCCGGGCTCCATGAAGGGCGGCGTGTACATGGTGAAGCCGTAGCGTGCGCCCGTGCCGCCAGGAAGCTCCGCTTCCTCCAGCAGAGCCTGCGCGTCCACGTGCGAGAGCCAGTCGTTGAAGGTGTAGCGGACCCCGACCTCTGTGTGGGCGCCGCCGCTCAGCACGCGTACGTGGCCGCGCACGTCGAACTGCGTGACGGAGAGCTGCTCCAAGCACACGCGCAGACGCCTGACGCGGCCGTCCGGGTCATGAGGCTCCGGCAGGTCAAAGTGGTGGTCCAGCACCCCCAGCAGGTCTCCTTGGGGAGGGAAGCTGGCGTGACGGGAAAAGACCTTGCTGGGCACGTGCGGCTCCTCCAGCGAGCTGAAGTGTTTGACGCTGGCCAGACTCAAGCCCATGGAGTCTGCGAACTTCACCCGCTTCGGCCCGTTACTCCTGGCCACGGCGGCCAGCAGCGCCGCCGGGCACGCCGGTAGAGACTGGGCCCTCCTGCGATCCGACATGCGCTTCTCCAGCTGGCAGGTGTCATCTTCGTCGGCCAGCGCGTCGTCCCCGTCGCAGTCCGCCCACGGCGCCTCATCCCCGGCCTGCGGTGCCGAGCAGGACATGACGGCAGCCAGGCCAGCCCTAAGTGTGCTGCACGCCGGTCAGAGTCCGTGTGAGGCCCCCGCGCGGGAAGGTTGTATAGAGGAGGGGACACCCCCCCACCCACTGCAACGTCACTACACCCCC
>NC_084745.1:10720138-10755138 GCF_033978785.1 Entelurus aequoreus
CATCCACGAATCTTTCATCCTCGCTCAAATTAATGGGGTAATCATCGCTTTCTCGGTCCGAATCGCTCTAGCTGCGTTGAAAACAATAGGAAAATACGAGGAAGCGAACAACTGACTACGTCACGCTACTTCCGTTAGGGGCAAGGCTTTTTTTTAAATCAGAGACCAAAAGTTGCGAACTTTATCGTCGTTGTTCTATACTAAATCCTTTCAGCAAAAATATGGCAATATCGCGAAATGATCAAGTATGACACATAGAATGGATCTGCTATCCCCGTTTAAATCAAAAAAATTAATTTCAGTAGGCCTTTAAGAGTGTTTTGAGATAAGAGCTGTCTCTCAACTAATTGTTATGCTTGCAAGCAAACACTTTGAGTTACAAGATTCCCCACCGCCAAGCGGTTGATATTCACTGAATTAAAGAAAGAAATTATCAGAAAAATGACAGAGCGTGGAGCATACTTGCCAACCTTGAGACCTCCAAATTCGAGATATTTGGGGGGGTTGGGTGGTTTGAGGTGGGCGAGGTCAGGGTTAAGGGGGAGGAGTATATTTAGAGCTAGAATTCACTGAAATTCAAGTATTTCTTATAAAATAAAATAAATACTTTCAGTGAATTCTAGCTATATATATATATATATATATATATATATATATATATATATATATATATATATATATATATATATATATATATATATATATATGTATATATATATGTATAATATGTATATAAATAAAATAAATACTTGAATTTCAGTGTTCATTTATTTACACATATACACACATAACACTCGTCTACTCATTGTTGTATTTGAAAGTGCAATCCTTTGCAGCCAGTAGCACAGCCTTTGAAGGAGCATAGGTATGGGCAGTGTAATATTCTGGGTTGGAGTCAATAACCAGGCGAGGTGATGAAGTTACGTCTCTTTACTTCATACTTCAGAACCGACTCCCACACATGCCCATGACAAATTTGTGCTTTGTTTTAAAGATGTGATATTTGGATTTACACTATATGAAAAAAAATTGAAAATTAATTTTACCTTAACCACCTCATTATACTATTGGCTAAGTTTTATATTCATAAATGTAAGTTTCTCAATACCCAACCTTTTTTTTTGTGCCTTTAAAAAAGATTTAGAACTCTACATTAAAACACTCTCTACCTCTAACAACCAAAAAGCTGTGGAAAGGATGATGCTGTGCTCCAAATTTGGATTATTTACGGAACTTGTGTGACCCTATGGCTTTACATTTTGTTACATATATATATATATATATATATATGTATGTATGTATGTATGTATGTATGTATATATATATATACATATATATATGTATATATATATATGTATGTATATTTTGCATTCTTCTTTAGTTGCTTTATTGAGTTTACAAACCCCCTGATGCTGTTTTGTACTGTTTCTGTACTTGTTTTGATTATTATTTATTTATTTTTATTGTATGTAAATGTTCAATGTTATAAATAAAGGTTTTGAAAAGAAAAAAAAAGACTCCCACACTTCCTAACTACAATACAACGTAAACCGTTGGCCAACCAAAAAGTAACCACAGAACACTATACGGTATGGTGTTCTGTGGTTACTTTTCGGTTGGCTAAGCGGACGTGACGACAGGCTGTTCTCACTCAGGTCCGCACGGACCTGGAGGGGGCGTGCCTTAAGTCCGGCTGGAAATCGGGAGAAATTCAGGAGAATGGTTGTCCCGGGAGAGGCACTGAAATTCGGGAGTCTCCCGGAAAATTCGGGAGGGTTGGCAAGTATGGCGTGGAGCTAGCCAACTTGGTGGAGCGTATCAATGCTAGTCTGCACCATGGTGAGGCAGATAGAGCCAGTCGAGAATGTAAGGATTATACCTAAATAACTGATATTAATCGATTAAAATAGGAAAAAGCTGCTGATGGTGTGTTTGACGGAGAAGCAGCTGGATAGAGACATCGTAGAAGTCCACTCTCCAAGGTAAATATTGTACATTATTATTACATTACTACAAACACTAATGTACTGGTTTGCACTATCTTCTATTGCAGGGGTGTCCAAAGTGCGGCCTGTAGCTCATTTTTTGACGACCCACGGGCCAATCCTTAGCATCGGCATGATAGCTTTTTTGTTAATTTTGCAACAAAAAAAAATTGCTAACGTCATTATACTAGCTTTTTTTTTTAGCAACTTGTGTACGTATCAGTGACGTGCGGTGAGGTTCATGTCAGGTGAGGCACTGACTTCATCACAGTCAGATTTACAAACATATGAACCCTAAAGAGTATCTTATTCACCATTTCATTGGCAGCAGTTAACGGATTATGTTTAAAAGCTCATAGCAGCATTCTTCCCTGCTTGGCACTCAGTATCAAGGGTTGGAATTGGGGGTTAAATCACCAAAAATGATTCCCGGGCGTGGCGCCACTGCTGCCCACTGCTCCCCTCACCTCCCAGGGTGTTGTCAAGGGGATGGGTCAAATGCAGAGGACAAATTTCACCACACCTAGTGTGTGTGTGACAATCATTGGTACTTTAACTTAACTTTAACTTTACACATACAAACTGTAGCACACAAAAAAGCACATTTAATTAAAAAAAACGTTATGGTCTTACCTTTACTTATGAATGAAGTCCATGCGCCGCTCCTTGTGAACAAAAGCATCGATAACTTGTTTATAGAAGTTTTCCTTATCTTTCTTCAGTTTTAAAAGTCTCTCTGTCTCGATGGAGATGATCCTTTAATTATTACCTCCTGCTTCGATTGAAAGTCCAGTTTAGAAAACTGTTTTATTTTAGATATGTAATCCTCCATGTTAATAGTCCAGGCAAGAGGAAAAAATAAACGATCGCTGCTAACTGTTGCTGCTTGTTGTCACTTCTTCTGCAGCCGAGTAGTCGCAAGAATGATATCTGGGATCACTACCGCCCTCTACCACCAGGAGGCGGGATTACTGCGAGCCTCAGCCAGTGTGTCTTCGCAGCAGTTTTATGATTGCTCAGCACAAGAAATACGTTACACACATACAGTTGTTGACAAAATACACTGTACATTATATACCTCAGCTAACTAAACTATGGAAATGTATAATATAATTCATATAGCAATACGGTCTCACTGCACAGCAGGCCAGCAGTTAGCCGAGTCATTGCGCAATCCATGTTGACGTGCCTCAACTGGCTGGTGACTCACCGCACCGTCTCTTTTCAGTATTTGAACGGCAAATGTGAAAATTCAGCAATTTTGAATAAAAATAATCTAAAACTGGTGAAGTTAAATGGAAAATAACTGTATAGTATAATCACTGGATACATATAACAATTTAATTCTTTTTTTTTCTTTTTACATTTTTTTTCTTCCCATGATGGCAGGTGAGGCCCCGCCTCACCTGACTGCACGTCACTGCTTTGATTTGTCAGTCTGTGGCTCTCAGTGGAAAGAGTTTGGGCACGTATTGTTTTTATACAATATTTATTACCGTATTTTTCGGACTATAAATCGCAGTTTTTTTCGTAGTTTGGCCGGGGGTGCGGCTTATACTCAGGAGCGACTTGTGTGTTAAATTATTAACACCTTACCGTAAAATATCAAATAATATTATTTAGCTCATTCACGTAAGAGACTAGACGTATAAGATTTCATGGGATTTAGCGATTAGGAGTGACAGATTGTTTGGTAAACGTATAGCATGTTCTATATGTTATAGTTATTTGAATGACTCTTACCATAATATGTTACGTTAACATACCAGGCACCTTCTCAGTTGGTTATTTATGCCTCATATAACGTACACTTATTCAGCCTGTTGTTCACTATTCTTTATTTATTTTAAATTGCCTTTCAAATGTCTATTCTTGGTGTTGGGTTTTATCAAATACATTTCCCCAAAAAATGCGACTTTTACTCCAGTGCGACTTATATATGTTTTTTCCCTTCTTTATTATGCATTTTCGGCCCGTGCGACTTATACTCCGAAAAATACGGTATCTAAAGGTTCATGTTTTTCTTTAAAATGCATGTTAAAGTTGTGGTGTTTTGGGGAACCAAGCACAGATTAAATTGATTTCAATACATTTCAATCAGACGTTGATTTGAGATACAAGTGTTTTGAGTTAAGAGCTCCGTCACAGAACTAATTTAGCTAGTAAATTCAAAGTACCACTGTTATTGGAATATAATAATTGACAAAATACATAATTGTGCCTTAATGATTTTATTTGGTCCCATTCAAGTCGAGTGCAGCCACTTATTAGCATTCATGAGTTTGTTCATGCCCTGTTGTTTTGCTTGTTTGGTCACATGACTTGGAGCACCTCCCCTTGCATGATTTCAAATGGATTACATCACGTAGAATAAAAAATATATATATTTAAAAAATTTCATGGCTAAAATCGTAATGACAATTTTCACAAGTGCAATTTCAGTTGGCCCCGGCTCGCCTGCAGGGCGGAGCTTCGGCTGTTAGTGAGGGCGGTGATGATGTCACTGCGGCAGGCGATGATGTCATGCCTCGCTCTCGGCTGTGTAGAGGCGGTACACCAGTGTGACGATGACGACGACCACGGCCGGAATGAACCAGTTAGGCCACCAGCTGCAAGGCCAATGTAAGTGCACATGAGTGTCAGCGTGTGTGTGTGTGTGTTCTTGTATTTCTACCCTTCTTGAGACATCAACAAGGAAAAGTACCTTTCAAATGAGGACCGGTGAACAAGTTAGGACCGAAATCATGGTCCCAATATGGAAAACCATTACATCTAATATAGAGCCAAATACTAGTCCGTGAATATTGCTCCAAAGTAGGGATGTCCGATAATGGCTTTTTGCCGATATTCCGATATTGTCCAACTCTTTAATTACTGATACCGATATCAACCGATACCGATATATACAGTCGTGGAATTAACACATTATCTTGCCTAATTTGGACAACCAGGTATGGTGAAGGTAAGGTCCTTTTTAAAAAAAATTAATAAAATAAGATAAATAAATTAAAAACATTTTCTTGAATTAAAAAAAGAAAGTAAAAAAATATAAAAACAGTTACATAGAAACTAGTAATTAATGAAAATGAGTAACATTAACTGTTAAAGGTTAGTACTATTAGTTGACCAGCAGCACGCACAATCATGTGTGCTTACGGACTGTATCCCTTGCAGACTGTATTGATATATATTGATATATAATGTAGTAACCAGAATATTAATAACAGAAAGAAACAACCCTTTTGAGTGAATGAGTGTAAATGGGGTAGGGTGTTTTTTTGGGTTGGTGCACTAATTGTAAGTGTATCTTGTGTTTTTTATGTTGATTTAATAAAAAAAAAATTAAAAATAAATTAAAAAACGATATCGATAAAAAAATAAACGATACCGATAATTTCCAATATTACATTTTTAAGCATTTATCGGACATCTCTACTCCAAAGTCAGGATTTTTTGTTGATTTAATGTGTATACAAAAGTGGCACGGGCAGCAATATATGATAAAACAAGACAGCAGCTAAAGAAGGACTTCCCTATTCATCCCCGAAAAAACCTGGCAGGTGACCAGCTGACTTTTGTCATCATTTTGCCAAAATTTTAAAGTGTTCTTATAAAATTGTGTCATTTGTCGAGTAAAATTACGACTCTTTTCATAAAATTGCCAACATTTTAGGCTTTTCTTGTAAAATTGCGACTGTTACTGAGTAAAATTCCAACTTTTATCAGAAGATTGCACAACTGTTCAGTTTTTCTTGTAAAATCTTGACTTGCGTCGAGTAAAAATTACGACTTTTATCATAACCCTACAACCCTAGACTAACACCCTCCCCCCACCACATGCCACCTCCCCGGATTGTAAATAATCAAATGTATATACTTGTTCTTATGCTTTCTCGCTGCTCGCTGTACATATCCTACCAAGTCAGACCAGGCACGTTCTCAGTTGGTTATTTATGCGTCATTTAACGTACACTTATTCAGCCTGTTGTTCACTATTCTTTATTTATTTTAAATTGCCTTTCAAATGTCTATTCTTGGTGTTGGGTTTTATCAAATAAATTTCCCCAAAAAATGCGACTTATAATACAGTGCGACTTATATATGTTTTTTTCCTTTATTATGCATTTTCGGCCGGTGCGACTTATACTCCGGAGCTCTGATGATTAACTTGTGTGATGACTGTATTATGCTGATAGTATATATTTATACCATGAATTGATTAACGTGGACTCCGACTTAAACAAGTTCAAAAACGTATTCGGGTGTTACCATCTAGTGGTCAATTGTACGGAATATTTACTGTACTGTGCAATCTACTAATAAAAGTCTCAATCAATCAAAAAAAAAAAAGGCTTTTTTCAGAGGTCTCAAGAAGGTAACAAATAGAAGAATGTGTGTACCTTTCTTCGTCGTTCAAGGTGGTCACCAGACTTTCCTGGAAAACAAACAAACCTCAGGCTCTTTATGAAGCCTCCACTGAAAGCAAAAAGCAAACTTACCGACGGCTGGGCCAGCTTGTCTCTGTCGTCCTGCAAAAACAAACAAAAAGATAACGCTGAGTCATGTTTGTCAACTAAACACAGGACGCCATCTTTGTCTAGTTGTTTTTTTTACGTCTCGGGGCTACAAGCTATATAAAAGGAGACTGGTCAGACCGGGTGCAGCTCGCCAATGACCATCTGGCTGGCCATCTCCCGGGCGTCGCTCGAGTGTCCCACGTCCTCGAAGCTCTCGGTGGCGTTTCCGCCCGCCTGCTCCCTCAGGACCTCCTCCCCGCCAGGGTGCTGGAAACAAGGGTTGGACATTGAACGCATCATAAACATTTTTTTTTTGATAAGAGGATAAGATATCAAGGCACGGACATGACCTCAGGTGGCCTTCACGCCGCATCCACCATCAATGGCAGCATGCAAATGTCCTTCCACGTAACCATGACAACAGTCCAAACTCTTTGTTGAAGGACTTCTAGAACATTGTCTTAGGACACGTTTAAGTGAAGGTCTTTTACTCTACTTTTACACACAAACATTACTTTTGTTTTAGTCGCAATATGTACAACTGTGTCCTTAAACCAGTTAAGTGGAGTATCTTCACCTGAGGGGGTCTGTCACGCCAAATTTCTTCCCTCTACAAAAACCTTCCCTCCCCCATTTACTTCCGGGGCTGCGTCCAATAAAATCACAAAGTTGCCGGGGGTCCTTAACCTGCACGCGACTGTCCTGTTTCGCGCCTGTACAAAAAAAACAACAATAATCGATATCTTCAGATTCCAGCAGCTGTCAAAGCCGAAGTGCTATCGATCGCTGTCAATGACGTAAGAGGAAACATGACCACGGAAGTAAATGGGGGAGGGAAGGTTTTTGTAGAGGGAAGAAATTTGGCGTGACAGGTCCTTCAAGAAATAGATTGAGTCTCCCCCGTCTACTTCCGGTGCAAAGTGGGCCACATTTTGTGAGGGGGGGTCTTCGTGCGCGCGCGTGTGTGTGTGCGTGTGCGTCCTCACCTCCTCCAGGAACTCGGTGACATCGTAGACTTTGTAGTGGATGATGATCCAAGTGGACTTGAACGTGTTCTGCGACTCTATCTCCGCCAGTCGGAAATATTTCAGCCCATCGGGACTCGTCTCTTCCTCGTCCGCCATCTGTCTCGCTGAGATCTAACAGGCACGTCGCCGTAAAGGAAAACCAAACTTTACCTTAAAGCACGACTTTAAACTCCGCACAGTCGTCGACATTTACCCTACTTGCTGTTAATAATCTAAGCATAGTTTCAGATAACTTGAACTCCGGTTTGTAGCTTCAAAATAAACTCAACGAGCGCTTAACGTTGAATGTATGCTTTATTTTGGAAAGCCATTTCCGGTCAGGTGGTGTTATAACTCCTTGTACTTTACAGTATTTCCCAAAGTTTATTGCAATGTTTTTTTTAAACGCCCCTAAGCGTTTCTATTGGTTGCGGACTTTCAGTCGACTTTCTGATTGGATGTGCTTCAACACCCATTTATTTAGTGGGCGTGGCTAAATACAGGTTCACGTGCGGCCATCAGGAAGTCACTCTTGCCGCGGATGTTTCATGAACCCGTTAAATAATATGAAATAACTTGTTCCAAACTTTGTGTTGTCATTTCCAACTACTACCAACGTCCCCCTAACGCGTCAAAGTAGTCAACTCTATCAGTGTTTTTACCCCAAATTATATGTTTTGTCTTTTTGAAGAGGCAACCTCCATCTTGTCTCTTGTCTCCCATTCAGAGCCAGCCAGGTATGTTTTGACACACAAGGTAGACTGTGCTCTCTTTCTTCAATGTAAACAACAAATATCAACAGTTTACTCAACAAAACAACAAACACAATGGAAACAAATGCTTAAATAACTCGTATGTGCAAGGCTAATACGATACTAGTGCTGTGGTGAATAGAGCAAAAGCAAAAAGATGAAATGAACATGAGGAGACATGTCAATATAACAATAAAAACCTTCAAAATGGTTCTAAATTATTATAATGACAAGTGACGACGACTTTATTGTCTGACAAATGTCTAGTTTTGCCCGAAGGTCAGAGGTCAAACCCAGGTCCGCTCCTAAGTGCTTTGTATTGTGTATGTCGGACTGGAACTATTATTTTTATATTACATTAGAGATGCCGATAAATGCTTTAAAATGTAATATCGGAAATTATCGGTATCGTTTTTTTATTATCGGTATCGTGTTTGTTTGTTTTTTATTGTTTTTTAAATTTTTATTAAATCCACATAAACACAATACACTTACAATTAATGCACCAACCCAAAAAACCTCCCTCCCCCATTAACACTCATTCACACAAAAGGGTTGTTTCTTTCTATTATTAATATTCTGGTTCCTACATTATATATCAATATATATCAATACAGTCTGCAAGGGATACAGTCCGTAAGCACACATGATTGTGCGTGCTGCTGGTCCACTAATAGTACTAACCTTTAACAGTTAATTTTACTCATTTTCATTAATTACTAGTTTCTATGTAACTGTTTTTATATTGTTTTACTTTCTTTTTTATTCAAGAAAATGTTTTTAATTTATTTATCTTATTTTATTTTATTATTATTTTTAAAAAGGATCTTATCTTCACCATACCTGGTTGTCCAAATTAGGCATAATAATGTGTTAATTCCACGACAGTATCGGTTGATATCGGTATCGGTAATTAAAGAGTTGGACAATATCGGATATCGGCAAAAAGCCATTATCGGACATCCCTATATTATATGACTGGAAGTATTTTATTTTAAATCAAGGAACCAATCACTAGTATCAGTTATACGAAAATATGTAGATCAGTATAATTTAATGTACACAAATATTACTCTATCGGTGGGAATTATTCTGAAATGTTGGCAATTATTTTATTTTCTGTTGTTTTCTTTGTAAATGCTGGCCCCACTATGGACTGGACTCTCACTATTATGTTAGATCCACTATGGACTGGACTCTCACTATTATGTTAGATCCAGTATGGACTGGACTCTCACAATATTATGCTAGATCCACTCGACGTCCATTGCACCGATCGCCCAGGGGGTGGGGGGGTTCCCACATCTGCGGTCCCCTCCAAGGTTTCTCATTGTCCCATTGGGTTGAGTTTTTCCTTGCCCTGATGTGGGATCTGAACCGAGGATGTCGTTGTGGCTTGTGCAGCCCTTTGAGACACTCGTGATTTAGGGCTACATAAGTAAACATTGATTGATTGATAAGTCGGTGGGTGCCATTTTCCAATGCTTTGGCAGTGACATCACCTATTTGAATTTTCCCTCACCTAAAGAAAATTGTAGAATTTTAACAACCTAGAAAACATACACAAATAATATGCAATAATAGATATAAAAACTATAAATAAAACTACAATACAAATTAGGGCATAATATTAATGTGAGTACAAAGTTGTACTATATGTCATACCTGGTGTGCGTACGCTAGAGCTACTACCCTTTAGAGTTTAGAAAAATGAACATGAAAAGTGAGTCCCAAAAAATAAATAAATTCAATTAAAACTAAATAATAAATAAATATATATACATGTGTATACATACATATATGTATACATGTGTGTGTGTATATACTGTATATAAATGTGTGTGTGTATATACAGTTGTGGTCAAAAGTTTACATACACTTGTAAAGAACATATTGTCATGGCTGTCTTGAGTTTCCAATAATTTCTACAACTCTTATTTTTTTGTGATGTAGTGATTGGAGCACATACGTGTTTGTCACAAAAAACATTCATGAAGTTTGATTCTTTTATGAATTTATTATGGGTCTACTGAAAATGTGACCAAATCTGCTGGGTCAAAAGTATACATACAGCAATGTTAATATTTGCTTACATGTCCCTTGGCAAGTTTCACTGCAATAAGGCGCTTTTGGTAGCCATCCACAAGCTTCTGGTTGAAGTTTTGACCACTCCTCTTGACAAAATTGGTGCAGTTCAGCTAAATTTGTTGGTTTTCTGACATGGACTTGTTTATTTAGCATTGTCCACATGTTTGATTCAGGACTTTGGGAAGGCCATTCTAAAACCTTAATTCTAGCCTGATTTAGCCATTCCTTTACCACTTTTGACGTGTGTTTTTTACTTATTCATTGTACTGTTGGAACACCCAACAGCGCTCAAGACCCAACCACCAGGCTGATAATTTTAGATTGTCCTGAAGAATTTGGAGGTAATCCTCCTTTTTCATTGTCCCATTTACTGTCTGTAAAGCACCAGTTCAATTGGCAGCAAAACAGGCCATAGCATAATACTACCACCACCATGCTTGACAGTAGGGATGGTGTTCCTGGGATTAAAGGCCTCACCTTTTCTCCTCCAAACATATTGCTGGGTATTGTGGCCAAACAGCTAAATTTTAGTTTAATCTGATCACAGAACTTTCCTCCAGAAGGTCTTATCTTTGTCCATGTGATGTCATTAAGGTTTTAGAATGGCTTTCCCAAAGTCCTGACTTAAACGTGTGGACAATGCTGAAGAAAAAATCTATGTCAGAAAACCAACAAATTTAGCTGAACTGCACCAATTTTGTCAAGAGGAGTGGTCAAAAACTCAACCAGAAGCTTGTGGATGGCTACCAAAAGCGCCTCATTGCAGTGAAACTTGCCAAGGGACATGTAACCACATATTAACATTGCTGTATGTATACTTTTGACCCAGCAGATTTGCTCACATTTTCAGTAGACCCATAATAAATTCATAAAAGAACCAAACTTCATGAATGTTTTTTGTGACCAATAAGTATGTGCTCCAATCACTCTGTCACAAAAAAATAAGAGTTGTAGAAATGATTGGAAACTCAAGACAGCCATGACATTGTTCTTTACAAAAAGAGCACTAAGTGTCTGTCTACAAAGTTGTTTTTTTAGAACATGTTAGACGAGTGCAATTCTTAGCAGACACGTAAACAAAAATTCTGATGAAATTACTGGGTGTGTTAATTCTCCTAGTCGGGACCAATACAGTCACATAGATGTTCTGAGTGCCTGCAAGTCCGCATTCAGGGCAGGATTACTGGGGCGCCACAGCCAGACCCTACTCATGGCAGCCCACCCACAGAGTCAACTGTAAGTTACATCTATTATTCATCTTCATCTGCACACAGCTGATTACTACATGTAAAACAAACACTTTATAGTTGTGGTTATTGTAACATTATGTGTTTGAAATTATTTAATCGTGTCCTAAAAATGACAGAATTGGCCATTTATAAGGTATTGATGAGATTGTAAAGGACTGTTATTGATCCGATGTTGATGTGCTAAAACCTTTCTCGTTTAGAAGCTACATACAATATTAACTGTTCTTTGTTTATGCACATGATGACTATGTATAGTGTTTGGATGTATTCATTAAATTAATCAGAATCAGAACCAGAAATACTTTAATAAGATTTAAGATTTTCAGGACAATCCCATTCTAGAATCACCAAAAATGATTCCCGAGTGCTGCCACCGCTGCTGCCCACTGCTCCCTTCACATCCCAGGGGGTGAACAAGGGGATGGGTCAAATGTAGAGGACACATTTCACCACACCTAGTGTCTGTGTGAAAATAATTGGTACTTTAACTTAAGATCAGACAAACATTACAGGGAGACACAGAACAGGATCGCTGATGGGTCTGCCAACTTCCGGCTGCCCTTACAAAAAAGGTGAGAAACTGGTAAAAGCTGGGGGAGGAGGGTTGAGAAAAAAAATTCAGTCTAAGCCTGGGCCCCTGGAGATGGGGTCCAGACTGAGGCCAAGGGAAAACAAACTCATAGCCATAGCACACATAAACTTGTGTAAGAGGGAAACATCAAAGAACATTAAAGTAAAACATTAAAGTAAAACAACTACAACAAAAAACATATACACTGTGGTGACCTCTGCGGTGTTCCACGCCATCGTCTGCAGAGGTGGGGGGGAGCATGGCCAGAGACAGGAGCAGACCCAACAAAGCAACCAAGAGAGCTGACTCCACCCTCGGCCGCCCACCAACTGCCAGTGTCCAGTCCGCATGGATGAGCAAGGATACGTCTAAGGAGACGAAGGTGTCCGATACAGTCGTGCTCATAAGTTTACATACCCTGGAAGAATTTATGATTTCTTGGCCATTCTTCAGAGAATATGAATGATAACACAAAAACCTTTCTTCCACTCATGCTTAATGGTTGTGTGAAGCTATTTATTGGCAAACAACTGTGTTTACTCTTTTTCAATCAAAATGAAAAAAGAAAGTACCCAAATGACCCTGATCAAAAGTTGACATACCCCAGTGACTTTGATCTGATAACATGCACAAAAGTTGACACAAACAGCTTTGAATGGCTAATCAAGGTTCCAATCCTCACCTGTGACATGTTTGTTTGTAATTAATGTGTGTGTATAAAAGGTCAGTGAGTTTCTGGGCTTCTGACAGACCATTGCATCTTTCATCCAGTGCTGCACAGATGTTTCTGGATTCTGAGTCATGGGGAAGGCAAAATAATTGTCAAAGGATCTGCGAGAAAAGGTAATTGAACTGCATAAAACAGGAAAGGGGTATAAAAAGATATCCAAGGAATTGAGAATGCCAATCAGCAGTGTTCAAACGCTGATTAAGTAGAGGAAAATGAGGGATTCAGGTAGACCAGCAAAGATTTCAGCCACAACTGCCAGGAAAATCGTTCGAGGTGCAAAGAAAAATCCACAAATAACTTCAGCTGAAATACAGGACTCTCTGAGAAATTGTGGTGTGGCTGTTTCAAGATGCACAATAAGGAGGCACTTAAAGAAAAATGGGCTGCATGGTCGAGTCGCCAGAAGAAAGCCATTTCTGCGCAAATGTCACAAAGTATCCCGCTTACATTACGCCAAACAGCACAGAGACAAGCCTCAAAACTTCTGGAACAAAGTAATTTGGAGTGATGGCTTTCTTCTGGCGACTCTACCATGCAGCCCATTTTTCTTCAAGTGCCTCCTTATTGTGCAGATCCAAAAGTTCACAAAAAAGCACCGCAGAAGTCACGAAAGTGCCACCCCTTGTCGCACAGTCCCAAAGGGTCCCCAAGAGGGAAACATCAGGAACACAAAAGAATTACACTCTATTCTTGGGGGGTAAAAGTGATTCAATATAATACTTTGATTATGACACAGTTCATCTCTGCAAAAATTGTTAGATTACCGATAAGAGAGTTACATATATGATAATAAAGTACATATTGTACTGTTTACGGGTTGAAGTACCCTTTAAAAAGCTCAAATCTACCACAAACGACAACTTATGGCTGCCAGAGTGTTAAAGTAAAATAGTTAAAGTTTCAAAATATTACTTTGAATCCTCTCTTGCCAACCAATAATACATTGATTTAATGAATACATCCAAACACTTTATTAGTATTTATTATTTGCTTGAAAGAACAACTAATATTGTATGTACCTTTTAAACACGGTTCAAGCACATCAACAACAGTGTCATTAATATCATAAAAATGGCCAACTCTTGTCATTTTTAGGACACGATAAAGGCTTGAATCAAATCCTTACAATAACCACGACTATAAGTGTTTTCATACACGTAATCAGTTGTGGACAGATAAAGCCCCAGCAGTGCAGATTTAACACACTCACACAGCGGGAATCAGTTTTTGGCAGGGGACCCCCTGAAAAACTGTAATGCCCCCTTCAAATGTATAGTGTCAATAAAGCCGCTGCTCCTTTTAAATGTTTTGTTTCAACTACTGTGCGAGTGTTCGTCATAGTGCAGATGTGTAAGGGGAAGAGGCACAACGCTAATTGAACATTCATTACGTCGTGACAAGATTTACTTTCACGAGGTCGCACACAAACATAAACTGACTCACAAAAACACACAAGCGTACACAAACACATCGACAGACGCACACAGGATCAAGGTCAATAAAGGTGGATTGTTCAATGCAGGATTATACTAAGCATTGTTGCTTCCGCACTGTTTACTACTGCGGTAACTATCCGCCATGTTTGATCGAGGAAATATGCTACCAGTTGATCATCGGGATCGAACTCAAATTAATCACCCAGCTCTGATATATATGTATATACATACGTATGTTTATATGTTTCTTTATATATGTATATGTATAGTTGTCAGGTTCACAATCTATTAAACAGACAAAGAAGCAAGGAATTAAACAGAGACAGAATTCAATTTAGCTCAATTGAGGAGAAACGCGTAGACCTGTACCCTTTTACAGTGTCCCACTACGCTTTGACGAAAGATTGTACGCCTCCTTTTTTATTTGGACTTTCCCTGATTACATGGCAACCGCTGTTTCTAAAGGAAGGGGGGTCGTTAACAGCCGTCGCCTTTGGTTACAAAACAGTTCAAAGAAAAGGTGCCTGGAGGGGGGAGGGAGTCAGGTCCTGCTTCCTCTCCGCTTTGTAGATCTCGGGTCAAGACAAAATCTTCCTGTGGATTACAATACATGAAAGAAACCCACACCTTCATGTCGCTTCCCATCCTACACAGTGGAGTTTTACAAGCCTTTTGAGTGGTAAGATCAAAAACAGCTTTTGTCTGCTCGCCGGGAACTCATTGAAACACAAAGTTTTGTGATAACTTGGATACAGGATGTCGTTGTGGCTTGTACAGCCCTTTGAGACACTTGTGATTTAGGACTATATAAATAAACATTGATTGATTGATTGATACAATTATTCTGACAATAGTACAGGTCAAAAGTTTGGACACACCTTTTCATTAAATGTTTTTTCTTTATTTTCATGACTATTTACATTGTAGATTGTCACTGAAGGCATCAAAACTAAGAATGAACACATGTGGAGTTATGTACTTAACAAAAAAAGGTGAAATAACTGAAAACATGTTTTGTATTCTAGTTTCTTGAAAATAGCCACTCTTTGCTCTGATTACTGCTTCGCATACTCTTGGCATTCTCTCGATGAGCTTCAAGGGGGAATGGTTTTCACTTCACAGGTGTGCCTTATCAGGGTTGATTAGTGGAATTTATTGCTTTATCAATGGGGTTGGGACCATCAGTTGTGTTGTCAACTTTTGGCCTGTACTGTATATACGTGTGTATATATGTGTATGTATATTTGTGTATATATATATATATATATATACATATATGTAAATAAATAA
Source organism: Entelurus aequoreus (assembly GCF_033978785.1). Classification (NCBI taxonomy): domain Eukaryota; kingdom Metazoa; phylum Chordata; class Actinopteri; order Syngnathiformes; family Syngnathidae; genus Entelurus; species Entelurus aequoreus. The sequence continues at coordinate 10,735,765 of NC_084745.1, forward strand.
TTAAACGCAAGCTCAGCTTATAGGTGTCCGTGTAGATGCCTGCGCCACACAGTATATACCCCTTCAATGTATGTTGTCTACAGTCAATTGTTGCCCTTCTTAGAGGATAATGGTATCACTGAGTTGTTCCAGTCCGGTTTTAAAGCCCTCCACAGCACATAGTCAGCGCTTTCAAAAGTTTTTAACGATATCCTCCTGTCAACTGATTCTGGTAAATATGTTGTCCTAGTGCTTTTAGATCTGTCTGCTGCTTTCGACACCGTCGACCACGCCACCTTAATCACTCGTCTTGAGAACTGTGTGGGCATTAAGGGCGCCGCCCTCAACTGGTTCCGGTCGTACCTAACTGACAGGAGTTTTTGTGTAAAAATAGACAGTTTTATGTCTTCCACAGCTCCTTTACCACATGGGGTTCCCCAGGGCTCAATCCTTGCCCCAATCTTATTTGCGCTTTACCTTCTCCCCCTTGGTTCTATTTTTAGGAAGTACGATATTGCATTTCATTTTCATGCCGATGATTGCCAGATTTATTTTCCCATGGCACAAAATAACACGGTTCAACGTCTTATTGACTGCCTGCACGACATCAAAGCCTGGCTTTCAGCTAACTTCCTGAGCCTAAATGAAGACAAAACAGAAGTTATGTTGTTCGGTCCAAGTCGCTCCCCCTCCCTCAACGTTGACCTCGGCACTCTGACCCCGTATCTCAGCGACTGTGTCACAAACCTGGGGGTAAAGTTCGACTCAGATTTTAAATTCGAAAAACAAATCAGCAGCGTCGTACAAAAAAGCTTTTATCAATTACGCCAAATAGCGAAAGTGAAACCGCTTCTATCAGGACATGATCTCGAGAAATTAATCCACGCCTTTATCTCGACTCGTTTAGACTACTGCAATGCCCTGTATGTAGGCATTAGCCAGGCCTCCCTCGCCCGCCTGCAGCTCGTGCAGAACTCTGCTGCTCTTCTGCTAACACAGACCCGCAGACATGAGCACATCACCCCTATATTAGCGTCCTTTCACTGGCTCCCTGTGCGTTACAGAATCAATTTTAAACTCCTTTTATTTGTTTTTAAATGTCTAAACAACCTCGCGCCAACATATCTCTCCGACCTCCTTCAGCCTTACTGCCCCACCCGATCCCTAAGATCAGCCGATCAGCTGCTACTGACGGTCCCGGACACAAGGCTGAAGCTTAGAGGTGACAGAGCTTTCGCCGCTGCTGCTCCCAAGCTCTGGAACAACCTACCTCTGAGTGTTAGACAAGCCTCCTCTCTTCCTGTTTTTAAATCTCTCTTAAAAACATACTTTTATTCCATGGCTTTTAACACTGAGTGATATCCATCCTGCAATGGCGCCCCATAATACACCTGCTGTGAACCTGTTTTTATGTTTTTATATTTTATTTATTTATTTTTTATCGTGTTCTGTTTGTGTTGTGTTGTGTTTGCTCGGTTCTCGTATTATTTTTAACCTGCCCATTGTACAGCACTTTGGCTACCCCTGTGGTGAATTTTAAATGTGCCTTATAAATAAAGTTGATTTGATGTTGATTTGTGGTTCAGGGACGCCAGTGGATGAATCGTCTGCCATCTTTTTTTTCTTAACCCCATTGTGGGCTATTTTTAAAAACTTTCTTTGCAATCGATTGACGACTCGTCGGTTTTTCTGGCGTGCGCAGCGGCAGACTGTGACGTGGTGCACATGTTTAACATTAAGAGATGACATGAACTTGAAGCCAAAGCAGACTTTGACTGATGAACATCAGCTGGGAGAGGAGGGAAGGGAGAACCTACCAGAGAGAACAATGAGTTGTTTGCCTTGCCGTCCCGCCACGTTTACTGCTTCATTCCGTGCTTTTATTTCCACAGGTGTCAAACTCAAGGCCCGGGGGCCGGATCTGGCCCGCCACATTTTATATGGCCTGCCAAAGCCAGGAAATAATATGCGTCATAAGGTACTTTATCTTTTCTTACTAAATGTATTCATTCTTTCTGTTTTGGCATAAAAAATACATGTACTGCACGCAATTGCATTTATTTTTATTTAATGTAACAAAATTATATTATCATTATTACATTTATTTTCTTAAAATACAAATACTTCGGTATCTCCTTGGTTTATGTATGACTCTGTAATAATATTGTTCATGTTAATAACATAACATTAGTTACATTTGTTTGAATTTAGGTTGGAAAGTAGTTATAATCTGTAATAATAATGAACTATTAGTTTTGTGTTTCCTAATAATTGCAACCTTTTTTTGTTAAAATAAATATAAATGTTAGATTGATGTATGATTTCAAAGCATCCATCCATCCATTTTCTACCGCTTGTCCCTTTTGGGGTGGCGGGGGTTGCTGGAGCCTATTTCAGCTGCATTCCGGCAGAAGGCAGGGTACACCCTGGACAAGTCGCCACCATACTTGCCAACCTTGAGACCTCCGAATTCGGGAGATGGAGGGTGCGGGGTGCGGGGTGTATATTGTAGCGTCCCGGAAGAGTTAGTGCTGCAAGGGATTCTGGGTATTTGTTCTGTTGTGTTAATGTGTTACGGTGAGGATGTTCTCCCAAAATGTGTTTGTCATTCTTGTTTGGTGTGGGTTCACAGTGTGGCGCATATTTGTAACAGTGTTAAAGTTGTTTATACACTCCACCCTCAGTGTGACCTGTATGGCTGTTGACCAAGTATGCGTTGCATTCACTTATGTGTGTGTAAAAGCTGCATATATTATGTGACTGGGCCGGCACGCTGTTCGTATGGAGGAAAAGCAGACGTGACGACAGGTTGTAGAGGACGTTAAAGGCAGTGCCTTTAAGGCACGCCCCCAATATAGTTGACCGGGTGGAAATCGGGAGAATGCTTGCCCCGGGAGATTTTCGGGAGGGGCACTGAAATTCGGGAGTCTCCCGGGAAAATCGGGAGGGTTGGCAAGTATGGTCGCCACCTCATCACAGGATTTCAAAGCATGCTATGGTAAAAAATGACAATAGTTTTAACAGTAAAAAATAACTGGCTGCTCAGTCGCCAGAATTTTACTGTAAAAACCAGTGGTGTCGTGTTTCCATTTAGAGTAGTACGCCTCAAAAAACATATATTTTTCAGTTAAAAAATGTCCACTCAGCTACCAGAATTTTACTGTAAAAACCAGTGGTATCGTGTTTCCATTTACAGTGATACACGGCAAAAACCATAGATTTTACAATAAAAAAATGTCCAATCAGCCGGCAGAATTTTACCGCCAAAAAAGAATGGTACCACTTTTCCATTTGCAGTAATATGCTGTAAAAAAAACACTATCAATTCTGGTATAAAATTCTGGCGACTGAGCTGCCAGTCTATAGATTTTTTTTTAACGGAGTACATTAAACTTTTTTTTTTTAAATTAATGGGCTATTTTTTAAAAATATCATGAGGTGAATCCTTATACATTAGTTACATTTATCACTACTGTTACAAACAGCCCTCTGAGGACAGCCATAACTGCGACGTGGCCCTCAGTGAAAACCAGTTTGAGATAGCGAAAAACATCAAAAAAACTTTTGAGAGGACAAAAACACACACGTCTCATGAAACAAATGTGATTTAGTGATGTTTACTTAAGCAGTTGTGTGTAAAATACTTTTAACTGGTGTATTTCCTCTCACTTTTGCCCACATTGACAAATACTGTTCCAGACGTTTGACTAAATAAAGTGAAACATTTATGTGAGGGCCGCCTGCAGTACCACGATCGTACCACCAGATGGCAGCTCCTCTGGTGTTTACATTCATTTGGAGGCGCCAGTGTTGTTGTGTTGTGGTCAAAGCACTGTTGGCACCCAGTTAGCGTGTTGCTAAGGGAGCTAGTTAATTTCTGTTTTTGGACTTTGGGGGTGTCAATAAATGTCTTTTTAACACCCCTCAAGACGGGAAATTAAAGAGGCCTCTCCCCTTATTTATGTCTGTAGGAATTAATGAACAAACAGGAGTTGTTAACCTGATTTTTATTGGCAGCTTTCCAATGTACAGCACAGATCTAAGGGGTGGGGGCCTTTAATGTGGCTGAAGGGGATGTGCTGCCGTGGTAACGGAGGAGGAGGGGCTAAGCGAGAGAGGTACAGTAGCATGTTATCATAGGTGGGTGGGGGGGGACGATGTTCCTCCCACCAAGACCACCGCCACACACACATATCCACACTTGTTTAGTGAGTGTTAACCCTCCAGCCGCCATGTGGGGGCGTCACAGAGCAGCAGCAAAGACTGCAGGAAGGCTGTACTGACATGCCTGAGCGTGCACGCACACACACACGCACACACACAGTAGGAGCAGGCGGGGAGGGAAAGAAATTCCGTCCGCAGTGGTCCAAGGAGGCCTGACAGTCCACAATGAGGGTTTAAGTCACAGTCGACCTCCCGGTGCATCTTCAGAACTGCGACCCGATGCAGACCTGTCCTGACAAAAAGACCGACAGAAGCAGCTCATGGTCTAAAGTGTTTGGAAACTTTGAAGAATGCCAAGCGGTTCCGCAGGACCTGCACGCCGATCCAGAGCGGTGCCTCGGACTAGAAGCTCTACAGACAGAGCAGCTCACCTTTTGGATCTCGAAGAAGACACTTTTTCTTCTCCTGCTTTGACTTGATGAACCCGAGAAGACAAACTCTTGGACTGAACAGAACTTTGTGAGGGAAATGGTTGGCATGATGGTGGAAGAATGAGGTGGACCTACAAGTGAGTGATAGTCACACTCAGAACCCTTCATGGGTCACCTCTGATCCATGAAGCAAAACCGCATCAGAGCAGTCTCAAGTTGCGGGGCCACACACGTCAGAGCCGAACAGTACACCTCCTGGTTCTCATTTGTCTCTCCCTCGGGCGTCCCACTTCATCAAGTGGGCCCGAGATCTCTGTGACGGGCTCCAGCACCAGAACCTCAGTCAGCTTTTTGGACTGAAACCTGACCACAAAGTAGTAAGCTGAAGGAAAATGTGTCGGGTTCTTGGACGGTTAAGACAAATATGTGCAGCAGAACTAAAAACCTCAGAAGTCTTGAAACATCTCTGAGGTATTTGTCTTGGACATCAGAGAGATCAGTTCTGTTGGATCTGAAGACGTAAAAGCTGCTAGTGGATGACAACTGTCTTGTCTCGTGTGACAAGTTCTGTAGAATTTGGGTTTTGTCCAGAAAACAAGTCCGCCTTGTTTTCACAAAGGACATTCCAATTGTCAGTATTCGATTTCCTTTTCCCAGAGAGCACGGCCAGCTGGCGATAGTTTTGGTTCTCCTTCTGGAGGACGTCCAATGAGTCCAGATGTCCGCGCATCAATCGCCTTTTGTTGTTGGACCTGTTACGGCGCCAGCTGCTTCCAGTTGGAGATCTTGTACTGTGGAGTGCAAACCATCATGGGGGACATGTTGACCAGGATTTACTCAAGTTCTTAGACGCTTCTTGACTTTGGACCAACGTCTGAAGACAGTGGGCCTGGTCACAGCCGTCATGGCCGCCGGGGTTTACTTCCTACGCTGGTTGGGCCTCAGGTTGTGGTCTCGCCGAGGTACGCTGGTCTTCCTTTTGTTCTGGTTCGGGTCTTGGCTGCTCCTCAATGGCGTAGTTCTGGTCCACAGGAGAGTCTTGTCCGACTTCTGCACGGACGACAGGAGCAAGAAGATCCTGCAGCGGCTGGTGAGTACATGTTGATGATGTGACCAACCTGTCCATCCGAGTTAGTCCGCACTAATGCATTATGGGTAAATGTTGGCTTTCCTTGCCTTGATCTTTTCAAACGTCGCCTTAATTCAAAGTAGAAGCAGATGAGATCCTGAATAAACACGGGGATTAGCACCCAGATCCAAAGTCAACAAGACCGCCACTCAAGCGTGTCTCGACTTTAAACCGCTTCCCTTTCGTCTTGCTCATCTTCACGGATGTTCAAAACTGTCCATCACCAGAGTCACCAGACCTGAGGTTCTTCTAACGAGGTTAAAAATGGCATCTCATGTTCTTTAGCTATGGTCTATTCAGGTTCTATATAAGGTCTATTTAGGGTCTAATCGGGGCTGAGTTGGGAACTTCGTCCCTGCACGACATTCCAGACTATTTATGGACCAGACTGCCTTTAATGACCTCCATCTTGATGCATGTGCTGGTCTCTGTCCCTCGTGAGCGCCATGGTGCTGATCTACAACAGGCCGCAGACACCATCAGGACCACCAGGGAGTTCTTTGGAAACATTTGTCTTCCACATATAACCGGGGTGTCAAACTGGTTTTCACTGAGGGCCACATTGCAGTTACGGCTGCCCTCAGAGGGCCGTGTGTAACAGTGAGTAATAAATGAATATTCATTTATAAGGATTCCCCCTAATGATTTTATTACACAATTGCCGATGCGTTTGTTCATTATATTTTTGTACTTCCATCCATCCATTTTCTACCGCTAGTCCCTTTTGGGGTTGCTGGAGCCTATCTCAGCTGCATTCGGGCGGTAGGCGGGGTACACCCTGGACAAGTCACCACCTCATCACAGGGCCAACGCATATAGACAGACAACATTCACACTCGCTTACTCCGTAAAATAAAAATCTATAGACTGGCAGCTAAGTCGCCAGAATTGTATCATAGAATTGACGATTATTCGCATATGGAAAATTGGTACCACTGTGTTTTACGGTAAAATTCTGGTGACTGATCGGACATTTTTTAAACCTTAAAACCTATGGCTGTTGTTGTTTGTACGGTGTATTACCGTACGGTGTATTACTGTACGGTGTAATACTGAAAAACGGTCCAAATTTTGTGACACGGGGGGTCGCATTGGACTAAAAAAATGGGCTGGTGGCCGAATGCAGACTGCACATAAAGTAACTATATATATATATATATATACAGTATATACAGTATATACAGTCGTGGTCAAAAGTTTACATACACATGTGAAGGACATAATGTCATGGCTGTCTTGAGTTTCCAATAATTTCTACAACTGTTATTTTTTTGTGATAGAGTGATTGGAGCACATACTTGTTGGTCACAAAATTTTTTCATGAACTTTGATTCTTTTATGAATTTATTATGGGTCTACTGAAATTGTGAGCAAATCTGCTGGGTCAAAAGTAGACAAAGAGCCACACACATGATCAATTTTGGTGATGTAGAAAAGTTACATTCAAATCAAATTAGCTTCATGGCATGGCCTCTTAACTTCATGTGAGTGATTATGATTGACGACACCTGTTGACTTGTCTGAGCCCATGTGATGCAGTCATTAGACTCGGTTACAAACGCGACAATGGGAAAGTTGAAGGAACTCGGCACAGATCTGACAAAACGAATCATTGACTTAAACAAGTCAGGAAAGTCACTTGGAGCTATTTCAAAGCAGCTTAGGGTCCCAAGAGCAACTGTGCAGACAATTGTTGGTAAGTATAAAGTGCACGGTACAGTTTTGTCACTGCCACGATCAGGAAGAAAACGCAAGCTATCACCTGCTGCTGAGAGAAAATTGGTCAGGATGATCAAAAGTCGACCGAGAACCAAAAAAAGCAGGTCTGCACTGAATTGGAAGCTGCTGGAACACAGGTGTCAGTGTCCACAGTCAAGCGTGTTTTGCATCGCCATGGACTGAGAGGCTACCATGCAAGAAGGAAGCCCTTGCTCCAGAAGCAAAACCTAAAGTTTGCTGCTGATCACATGGACAAAGATAAGACCTTCTGGAGGAAAGTTCTGTGGTCAGATGAAACTAAAATTGAAATGTTTGGCCACAATACCCAGCAATGTTTGGAGGAGAAAAGGTGAGGCCTTTAATCCCAGGAACACCATCCCTACCGTCAAGCATGGTGGTGGTAGTATTATGCTCTGGACCTGTTTTGCTGCCAATGGAACTGGTGCTTTACAGAGAGTAAATGGAACAATGAAAAAGGAGGATTACCTCCAAATTCTTCAGGACAACCTAAAATCATCAGCCCGAAAGGTTGGGTCTTGGGCGCAGTTGGGTGTTCCAACAGGACAATGACCCCAAATACACGTCAAAAGTGGTATAGGAATGGCTAAATCAGGCTAGAATTAAGGTTTTAGAATGGCCTTCCCAAAGTCCTGACTTAAACCCCATTGAGAACCTGCTGACAATGCTGAAGAAACAAGTCCATGTCAGAAAACCAACACATTTAGCTGAACTGCACCAATTTTGTCAAAAGGAGTGGTCAAAAATTCAACCAGAAGCTTGTGGGTGGCTACCAAAAGTGCCTTATTGCAGTGAAACTTGCCAAGGGACATGTAAGCAAATATTAACATTGCTGTATGTATACTATAAAAAACCTGAGACGTCTCGCAGGCCAAACGGACTTGGCACTAGGCCTGCGGGCCATAGTTTGGACACCCCTGCTGTAAAAGTACAAAATTGTACAATTGGCTTTTTTAAGGGTAAAATTCTGGCAACTGAGCAGCCAGTTGTTTTTTCCCCGTGAAATCTATTATTATATTTTTGCAATGTACAATTAAATTGATAGCTTGCTTTGAAATCATACGTCAATCAGATATTTATTTGACCCAAAAAGTTTGGAATGTATTGCAATATATTTGTTACTTTATTAGAAAACATGAAAATAAAAACTTCTTTCTAACCTAAATTTATACAAATGTAACTAACAATACATGAAGATGAACAATATTGTTATTACGGATTCATACATAAGTCAAGCAGATATATTTTTATACATTATTTAGTCTTCTTTTAAGAAAAAAAATATTAGGTATGATAATGTATTTTTTGTAACATAAATTAAAATACATGCAATAAAAAAATATTTTTTTGTCAAAACAGAAAAAAATTACAATTCAGTAAGGAAAGTACTTTATTGGTGCTTATTATTTCCAGGTTTCTGCTGGCCGTATAAATATTACGTTTTTACCTACTTGTGTTAAAACGCCACATTTTGTAATAACATTCTTGAACACATTATGGTAATTAACTTTGATGCCTTTTGGAATAACAATTTGCAGAGGTTATTACAAAATCCGTTCACAAATGTTATCATAAAAATGCAGTATGTTATTCAAAAATGTGGCGTTATTACATAATGCACCAATAAATGCATTTGTTACAGGCCCCATTCTGAAAAGTAGAGCAATAGGATGTTGATAGTTTGTTTTGTTTGTTTACATGTTAGTGTTAGTACTGTTACGTTCTTTGGTTGGTCTGGACCCACGGTTGCAGAGACAGTAGGAGATGTGTAGGTATAAAGTTATTTTATTAGGTAAATCACAGGTAGGATGAACGAAATAGCACAGCAGGGAAAGTGCACACAAAAAAACAAACATAGGAGGTGAGAGAAAGGCTACGTGGCATGGAGATGTTAGAGATAGGACCAAACTGGACTTAATACAACCTAAACAACAATAGAAAACAGGTACACTTTTAGTTTCTTCATGAAGCTGAAAATATGGTGACAAACTAATAAACTATAAACGCTGTACGTTAATATAGTGTTAATATAGCAAGTGTAAAGCACTGAGCTGGTAGAATAACAGCACTAAACTATGGCTTCTAATTATGTGCACCCCAGTTATTATTAACACAGCATAAAATAGATTATTAAAGTTGAAGAGACAGGCATGAATGACAGTTATTGACAAGAACACTTAAGTTTATTACCCACATGAGTAGGGATGGGTACCGAATCCGGTACTTTTTTGGCACCGACCAAATCCTGCAAACACTCCAACATAAGTAAAGTAATGTGCCAGTGAATTGTAATCTACATTGGCTTGCCTATTGACGTTCTACTGATTAGCATTAGCAGTTTTACATGGCGATTTCAACCCCTCCAAATTTGTTAACTAAAGCGACAACTACGATGCACGTTGCTATCAAACAGCCGGTGTGTAATAAGTAGAAAACTTACAGTATTGACACTTTTTAGAGCACAGCAAAGACTGAACTGACGAGCCAACACAGCCGAAACTGTACACTACTGCCATCTAATGTCTTCAACTTGTAACTGTACTTCAGATTTAGAGATAATAAAACAAGATTTAACAACTGGACGGCAGTTTTCGTAATCAGCTCATTTCTTAATGTTGCAGTAAAATTTCATTTTTTTACTCAAAAACTTTTAATATTTAGTAACCCACATAAATGTATCAAAAAAATAGACACATGAGTAACATTTGCCTCTGGGGGATCGATAAATGTAATCTTACTCTTATATTAATAACACAATTATTAATTAATTATTTTATGTATATATTAAAAACAATGTATTACCTTGTTCTGTTATTGACAGTAATAAATAACTCAGTGGCCTAGTGGTTAGAGTGTCCGCCCTGAGATCGGTAGGTCGTGAGTTCAAACCCCGGCCGAGTCATACCAAAGACTATAAAAATGGGAGCCATTACCTCCCTGCTCGGCACTCAGCATTAAGGGTTGGAATTGGGGGTTAAATCACCAAAAATGATTCCCGGGCGCGGCCACCGCTGCTGCTCACCGCTCCCTTCACCTCCCAGGGGGTGAACAAGGGGATGGGTCAAATGCAGAGGATAAATTTCACCACACCTAGTGTGTGTGTGACAATCATTGGTACTTTATCCTAACTTAAGACATCAAAATCTCTAAGGAATGTCTTGTACACATTTTTTGCTGTGAAATTAACGCTAAGATAGTTGTGAAACCGTGATTATTACTCAAACTATAATCGTACTGTCAAAATCTATCATCGGTGCATCCCTAATCCCGACAAGTACATTATTAAAATGTCTTGTTTCATGAATAGGGGACCATTAAGTTTAAAAACTGTCAATAGAACATAATAAAAAGATCGGATTTAGAGTGAAAATAGGGTGTGTTGGCGTTTTAGATGAGGGTGGGGTCAACTGGCCCTCTGACACTGACGTGTGTGTGTGTGTGTGTGTGTGTGTGTGTGTGTGTGTGTGTGTGTGTGTGTGTGTGTGTGTGTGTGTGTGTGTGTGTGTGTGTGTGTGTGTGTGTGTGTGTGTGTGTGTGTGTGTGTGTGTGTGAATGCAATCCATTCAGCCCACGTCATCATTGTTCTCGTGTTGATCTTCATTGCTGTACTTGACCTTTGAACTCCATTCACAAGTCACAAGGAGACCGCTGTCATGCTAGGCTAACGTGTAATCCGTCAGAGCAAGTGTCCACACCTTTTTCCACCCTGAAAGATCAAAGGATTCGGAGGCCATTTTGTTAGTTTATTAACATTTGTTTTTGAATGTATTATACATAGGCTAGAAAGTTGTGCAGCGGAACTCGTCCGTCTCGAAGCCGCTCAGGCTGCGGTTAAATAATCAAAAAACGGACATCAAATCAAATGATGCGGGGCCATTTTTTTGGTAGTTTTCACCTTCAAAACCAGTACAATGTACATAAAGAACTAGAAAAAGGAATTTTGGTCGACATTTCGTGTGAATTCTGAAGAGCCGAAGACAAACTGAAATGCTGACAGTTAGCACACTGGCCCGATAGTGTCAAAAAACTAAGTATATGAGTTAAATAAGCTAGCATGCTAACAGTACTATGCTAAAATCCTAACAATAGCATGTTTACAGTTAGCATTGTTGAAATACCAAAATATGACACACTAAGGTGTATAAAAAAGCTAGCATGCTAATGTTAGCATGCTGAAATGCTATCTCTAACATGCATCAAGTACCAAAATGTTAACTTGTCTACCTACGAAGTGTCAGGATCTGCAGGTCTTGAACACCAAGATGCAGAGATGTCAGGCGTAGCGCAGGAAAACATGAGTTTAATGTCAAAGAGGAAATAGCGCAACTGGTATGTTGCACATGCAGGGGAAACAGGAAACATGAAACAATCATCGAGCCCTGACTGGAGGGCGAGGCAGGCATAAATAATAATAATAATAATATATTTTATTTGCAAAAAGCACTTTACATTGAGTAAACAACCTCAAAGTGCTACAGTGTATTAAATAAAAATAAAAAGATAATAAAAATAAATAGCAGCCTGATTGGCAACGGCAACCAGGTGCGTCAGGCTGCCAATCAGGGACAGGTGAGGGAAACGAGCGCTCAGGAAGACATGCAGGAAATGGCACCAAAATAAGAGCGCTGACAGGAAACAAACACAAACCAAGGAAACGCAGCCAAATGTAAATGTGACGGATCGTCACACAAAGTTTGCACACAAAAAAAGACAGCATGCTAACAGGTTCAATGTGTCAAGTAACACAATATTTGATGCTGCGGTGTATACCTACAAAATTTGCAAAAAAGCTAGCATGCTAATATTAGATACATAGATTTTTTTCAAAGAACAAGAAAATGCAATTTTGGTACAAATTTTGCGTGCATGCTGAAGAGCCGAATCAGAATCAGAAATACTTTAACAATCCCCGAGGGGTAATTAAGATTTTCAGCACAATCCCATTCAAAGATCAGACAAACATTACAGGGAGACAGAACAGGATCGCTGACGGGCCTGCCAACTTCCGGCGCCCCTTACAAAAAAGGTGAGAAACAGGTACATGCTGGGTATGGGGGGTGAGAAAAAAAGAAATTCAGTCTAAGCCTGGGTCCCTGGAGAGGGGGTCCAGACTGAGGCCAAGGGAGAGAAAAAACTCATAGCCATAGCACACATAAGAGGGAAACATCAACGAACACAAAGGACATTAGTGACATTAAAAGAGCAGAGCTGATGGAACCAGCCACTTCTACATACAGCTACAAAAGTAAAACAACAACACAAACATATACACTGTGGTGGCCTCTGCGGTGTTCCACGCCATCGTCTGCTGGGGTGGGGGGAGCATGGCCAGAGACAGGAGCAGACCCAACAAAGCAACCATGAGAGCCGACTCCACCCTTGGCCGCCCACCATTTCTCGGCCAGTGTCCAGTCCGCATGGATGAGCGAGGATACGTCCAAGGAGACCAAGGTGTCCGATATCTGCTCATTCAGCGAAGACACTGTGAAGCCTGTCCGTCCCGGCGCTCAGCGCCAGCTCCGCAGCCCTGTCTCTTCATCCACATCTCCTCCAGTCTCTCCAAACGGACTCTGGTGTGGCAGAAACCCAGCAGCTGGTCTCCATGGCCAAAAGGCTCCCAGTAGGCAGATCCAGAAGGTCACAAAAAAGCACCGCAGAAGTCACGAAAGGGCCACCCCTTGTCAGACAGTCCCAAAGGGTCCCCAACCAAAAAGCCAAACAAAACCACATAAAAACAAGAGGGAAACACCAGGAACACAAAAGGATGACACAAGAGCACAGAGCTCCTGCAACCAGCAGCCACTACAGCGGTGCTATCTTGGAAAAAAGCCAAAGGAAGGAAGCCAAATTGAAATGTAAACAGTTAGCACGCTGGCCAAGTGTCAACGAACAAAAAATATGAGCAAAACGTTAGCATGCTAGCAATATTATGCTAACAAGAACATGCTTACACTTTGCATTAGTGAGATACCAAAATATATGACACTGAGGTGTATAGCTGCTAAATTAGCTTTAAAAAAATCTAGCATGCTAAAATGGTAACTGTAACGTGCATCAAGTATTAAAATATATTACCCTGAGGTGTGAAGCTGAAAATATTGTTTGAAATGCTAGCTTGCTAACGTTAGTATGACTGAGGTGCATACTTACACCTTTGCTAAAAAATGATATAGACATAATATATCAGTATATATAATATACTGTACATACATTATGTACCGTATATTTTTCGGACTATAAGTCGCAGTTTTTTTCATAGTTTAGCCGGGGATGCGACTTATACTCAGGAGCGATTTATGTGTGAAATTATTAACACATTACCGTAAAATATCAAATAATATTATTTAGCTCATTCACGTAAGAGACTAGACATACAGTTATGTTCATAATAATAGCAGTGTGTTTAAAAAGGTGTGTAAACCTCAAAATTCTTCAAATAAAAGGTATTTTAATGAACACTTTGGGGAGACTGCACATTCTATTTCAAAGCCAGAAAATTGGAAAAAAGTAATTCAATTTGACAATATTTTACAGAAAGTCAAGAAATATAAAACAAAAAAATAGCAGTGTTGACATCTTTCTTTATCAAACTCAAATGTACTGTATAAACTAAAAAAGGCTTGCAGATTCAACTTTCCTTAGAATTATTAACTATAATTTAGTTGCATAACCACGGTTTCTGATAACTGCTTCACATCTGTGGCACATGGAGTCGACGGGTATTGCAGCCCAGGACAATTGTACTACGTTCCACAATTCCTCTGCATTTTTCGGTTTTGCCTCATGAACAGAATTCTTTATGTCAGCCCACAAGTTTTCAATGGGATTAAGGTTCGGGGATTGTGCTGGCCACTCCATTACTTGAACTCTGTTTGTCTGGAACCATGATTTTACTTGCTTGCTGGTGTGTTTGGGGTCATTGTCTTGTTGAAACACCCATTTCAAGGGCATTTCCTCTTCAGAATACGGCAACATGACTTCTTCCAGTATTCTGATGTACTCAAACTGATCCATGATCCCTGGTATGCGATGAATAGGACCAACACTGTAGTACGAGAAACATCCCCATATCATGATGCTTGCACCACCATGCTTCACCGTCTTCACTGTGTACTGGGGCTTGAATTCAGTGTTTGCAGGAAGTCTGACAAACTGTCTGTGGCCCTTAGACCCAAAATGAACAATCTTACTCTCATCAGTCCCCAAATTTTACACCATTTCTTTTTAGGCCAGTCAATGTGTTTTTTGATCAATTGTAACCGCTTCAGCACACGTCTTTTTTGTAAACAATGGGACTTTGCGGGGGTTTCTTGCTGCTAGCTTGGCTTCACATAGACGTGGTCTGATTGTTACAGTACTCACAGGCCATCTTAGATCTTCTTTCATCCTCCTGGAGCTGATCATTGGCCGAGCCTTTGCCATTTTGGTTATTCTCTGATCCATTTCAATAGTGTTTTTCTTTTTCTTCCTCGTGTTTTTGGTTTTGGCTGCCATTTTAAAGTGTTTGATATCATTTTAGCTGAACAGCCTATCATTTTCTCCACTTCCTTATAGGTTTTCCCCTCTTTTATTAAATTCTTAATCAAAGAACGCTCTTCTTCTGAACAGTGTCTTCAACGACCCATTTTACTCTGTTTTTCCAAGGACAATTGCACAGCCAGCATATGCAGCGTCAGTTGCCTTGATCCTAAAATAAGGGCCACTTGTTTAACTTTTTTTTTTTTACACATAATCAATGATGTCACTTATGGAACGCAGCACTGCTATTTTTTTGAACATGCCCCTTTCTGTAAATGATTCAGTTTCACAGAATCAGTAGCATGCACATCATTCCTGTTGGGTCTGTTGGTTTTCTATACCTTTACTAAACCTTCTAGAAACTTACTTGCCGTGTAGAAGTTGAAATTCTAACAAAAACAGTGATTTATCTTGCTAGTGATGTGGGACTGCTATTATTTTGAACACAACTGTATAAGATTTCATGGGATTTAGCGATTAGGAGTGACAGATTGTTTGGTAAACTGTCAAGACGTGGACTATGGGGTTTGTTTTCCCGGAATGCAAAGGAAAGTTGGCGCGGGCAAGGCGTGAGGGTAAGAACATCTTTTAATTATTACTATAAAAAAGGAACAAAAGGCGCGCACAAGGCGGAAGTACAAAAACTTGGCTAATGAAACACAAACTTGCACAAAGGCAGAAACTATGAACATGAAGCAAAACGTCACTAACTGTGGCATTAATAACAAAAACTTACTTGGCATGGAACTATGGAAACATGGGGGGCAGAAGTCATCAGAGGTAAACAGGGGTCACAGAGTTATGCTAGGTTCACACCAACGGCGCTTTAAAGCGGCATGCAAAGCGGCGTTAAAGCGTAACAAAGCGTGATTAAAGCGTGAGGGTCGTAATGGATCGTGGGAAAGCTTATAGTGAAGCGGGACATGCGGCAAGATCGGCAAATTTTTTTAAACGGTTTAAAAAAATTCGGTGCTCTGTCAAGAATGGAATAAAGCGCCGAGAGCGTATCAAAGCGTGACAAAGCTTGACTCAAAGCGTAGGAAAGCTTAACAGATCTTGGTTCAAAGCGCGGAACCCAGTCGCCACCGCATGCCACCAGACGACCCTCACGCTTTAACGCCGCTTTGCATGCCGCTTTAAAGCGCCGTCAAAGCGCCGTTGGTGTGAACCTAGCATTACAAACGTTCGTAGCACCTCTTCCAAATGACGGCGCTTTGCCCGCCGCTTTAAAGCGCGGCAAGCGCCGTTGGTGTGAACCAGGCATTAATGTCGCCAGGCCGACCAACAGAAAATGAAAAGCTTAATTAACACAGACATGATTAGCAACAGGTGCGTGAGTGCAAATGAATCAGGTGTGTGACATGAGGACAGGTGAAAACTAATGGGTTGTCATGGAAACAAAACAGGGAGTGAAAAAACAGGAACTTACAAAATCCAAAAAAGCACATGGCCAAACAAAACATGATCACACAGACATGACATAAACGTATAGCATGTTCTATAAGTTATAGTTATTTGAATGACTCTTACCATAATATGTTACGTTAACATACCAGGCACCTTCTCAGTTGGTTATTTATGCCTCACATAACGTACACTTATTCAGCCTGTTGTTCACTATTCTTTATTTATTTTAAATTGCCTTTCAAATGTCTATTCTTGGTGTTGGGTTTTATCAAATACATTTCCCCAAAAAATGCTACTTATACTCCAGTGCGACTTATATATGTTTTTTTCCTTCTTTTTTATGCATTTTCGGCCGGTGCGACTTATACTCCGGAGCGATTTATACTCCGAAAAAATACGGTACACACTAATAGACACCCCGATACAGAGGGACAAAGTTTACCTGCCAATGTTCAGAGAATCAGTAATCTTACTCATCAGATTCATTCCTGCATTTATTCACCTGTGCCTTTCACACAGACCCCAGCAGTAAGTAATAAGTCATCACTTCCGACACAACAGTGTCCTCGCTCACCTTGTCCGCTTTTGATCCAAAGTGGTAAAAATGGCAGGTAGACGCTGTCCCTGGCATGCGGGGCTTTTCACCCAGACCGGCCATGATGTTGTGACGCCCTATGCCCCACCCAGTGTTCCGACTTCAGCCAAGGCTCGGCGGCGGGCGACATGTGCACGGACCTGTGCGTCCGCGGCCTGGTGGAGTACAAGCGCTGTCTCTACTACGAGAGCGGCAAGAAGGTGATGGAGGTCCACTGGAGAGGACAGCCCGTCATCCTCAAGTCCAAACTGGATAACTTCTCCTCCTATGAGCCTATGGGGGTACTGGACTACCAGGTACTGAAAAGTGGTCTGCTTGGGTTCTGAGTGGAACTTGCGAACTGAACTAGTACCGTCTCCTCGCAGCAAGACCCGGCAGAGGACCTGTCGCCTCTTGACGTGGTTCTCTATGCGACTCTGGAGGTAAGTGGACAAGAACATGAAGACTTCCAAACAAGTACAAAGTTTCATGTTCGGTTTACTGATTCTGAACTTGGGTTGTCACGATACCAGAATTCCAGTAGTCGATACCGATACCAGTGAGTTCCCGCAAATCTCGATACTTATTCCAACTTGACAGGGATCATTTAAAAAAATAATAAAGTAAGAAACCACTGACAGATGTCAACATAAAACCACAGACAGTTGCATTCCCGAATGGCCTTAGCAAGATATTGCAACCTACAAGGGCACAAAAGGCTCATCAACCACCCACATCTAAATTGTGATTCAATCAATGTGAATTTGGAGATCAGTGTCTCGGACAGGCACCCCACAGTTCTTGAATCTTCACAGAACAACCTTCCAATGTCAGTCTAATCATCTTCAATTTGAGCAAATACAGAACATCTTTTATTCTAGCGGGTGCGGCTAGGAGGCTCTGTTGCCTTCCAATTCAACACAATGAGTCTTCTCGCCAATAATGTGGTGAATGCTACAAAATTGTTTTTGGATTTGCTGAGGGTAGAAGGCTGAGGTGCTACCCCAAATAGTCCACTTAGAGTATTATGCTTAAAGGCCTACTGAAACCCACTACTACCGACCACGCAGTCTGATAGTTTATATATCAATGAGGAAATCTTAACATTGCAACACATGCCAATACGGCCGAGTTAACTTATAAAGTGCAATTTTAAATTTCCCGCTAAACTTCCGGTTGAAAACGCCTTTGGATGATGACGTATGCGCGTGACGTAGCCAGTGAAACAGAAGTATCGGTACCCCATTGAAGCCAATACAAAATAGCTCTGTTTTCATCTCATAATTCCACAGTATTCTGGACATCTGTGTTGGTGAATCTTTTGCAATTTGTTTAATGAACAATGAAGACTGCAAAGACGAAAGTTGTAGGTGGGATCGGTGTATTAGCGGCTGGCTGTAGCAACACAACCAGGAGGACTTACTTGGATAGCAGACGCGCTAGCCGACGCTAGCCACCGACCGCACGGATGATCGTGGTGAAGTCCTTCGTCCTTCCGTCGATCGCTGGAACGCAGGTGAGCCCGGGTGTTGATGGAGCGCTAATGTTTTATCATAGCTCTGTGAGGTCCCGTTATACTAAGTTAGCTTCAATGGCGTCGTTAGCAACAGCATTTTTAAGCTTCGCCAAGCTGGAAAGCATTAACCGTGTAGTTACATGTTCATGGTTTAATAGTATTGTTGATCTTCTGTCTATCCTTCCAGTCAGGGATTTATTTATTTTGTTTCTATATGCAGTTAAGCACGATGCTATCACGTTAGCTCCGTAGCTAAAGTGTTTCGTCGATGTATTGTCGTGGAGATAAAAGTCACTGTGAATGTCCATTTCGCGTTCTCGACTCTCATTTTCAAGAGGATATAGTATCCGAGGTGGTTTAAAATACAAATCTGTGATCCACAATAGAAAAAGGAGAGAGTGTGGAATCCAATGAGCCAGCTTGTACCTAAGTTACGGTCAGAGCGAAAAAAGATATGTCTTGCATTCTAGTCCTTCACTCTCACGTTCCTCATCCACGAATCTTTCATCCTCACTCAAATTAATGGGGTAATCGTCGCTTTCTCGGTCCGAATCGCTCTAGCTGCATTGAAAACAATAGGAAAATATGAGGAGGTGATCAACTGACTACGTCACGCTACTTCCGGTAGGGGCAAGGCTTTTTTTTAATCAGAGACCAAAAGTTGCGAACTTTATCGTCGCCGTTCTATACTAAATCCTTTCAGCAAAAATATGGCAATATCGCGAAATGATCAAGTATGACACATAGAATGGATCTGCTATCCCCGTTTGAATACAAAAAATTAATTTCAGTAGGCCTTTAATCCTTTCACCAGCGGCCACAGACAAAGTGTTAAAAACTTTCGTCCAAAAGCTGCACAGGGATGGGCGGAGCCAAAACATACGTATTAAATTAGCTGGAGCTTGTTGACACCGATCAC
>NC_084745.1:10760138-10777638 GCF_033978785.1 Entelurus aequoreus
TTCTCTGCCTCTGGTGGCTCGGAGCAGGTGGAGCTTCAGCGGGCCGTGCAGGAATGTTCCGAGTCCAACGGCGTGGGCCGCGGACAAGGCCGGGACGTCCATCGGCGCCTCCTGGATATCCTGACCCGCCTCCTTCAGGATGGGGGAGGGGCTTCAGGCGAAGGACGGCGCTGAACTCCCGAAGCAGGACGTCGCATGTTTCTCCATTCGCCCCATCAGTGAGGGCGTTGTCATGGTTACGGCGGATAAAAACGTTTCACGGTGGTCTCAGGATGGGATTGTGCCATCGCCGTCTGTCAACATGGCGGCCGAGCGACAAACTTCAAAGGCGTTCATCAAGCCTGCAAGACGAGCGTCAGGTCGCAGCTTTCTCAAGGGACTTCCTGTTCGGGGAATGTGTGCCCTTTCACCTCCAAACTCTTTCATGCTTTTTAAACAATCGAAAGGGAAATAAAATAGGCCCCCTGTGTTTGCAAGTGCGGGGTCAAAGGTCGTGCAGTCCTACCCTGTGCGCAGTCAGGCGATGATAACCCTGAAAGATCAAAGGTCAAAATAACTCGGTGTCACGTTACAGCCGCCTCGGGCTCTCTTCAACCTGGCCACAAACCCCTCGCTGATCCCTCACCGCCCAGAATCACAACGAGGGCCAAGAACCGGTGAGGGTGGGGACAGCTCGTTTCCACTGAGGGCCGCACACTGAAAAATCAATGTAAAGGGGGAGCATTTTGATATTATTCCTTTTCGAAACCAATACAATAATTTTTTTTTTTTCAACCTTTTGGACTCCCTCAAGTTTGAACCCAAGGAATCAGTTTACATTTTTTTTTAAATAAGTCACTTTTTTTAATGTTAATGCTTCTCGACCCACTTCAGGTTTATATATAAATATATACATTTTAATTATTTAAATATAATTATTTGTATAATATATATTTATACACGTTTTGTAATATATATATATATATAATAAACATTTAAATTATTATACTAAACATATTTACATATAATTATAAATTATGATAGTTATATTGTATAAATATGTCAGAACCCTTTTTTTAAAGGCCAACCCCCACAAATGATCAACATTTTTCCCCTCCCAAAAATGTTTAAAGTGGAATATTTGATGAGTAATTTGATTCTTAAATAGGTCATTAATTCATAACAACATTGATTTTACTTCATTATTATTCTTTGAACACTGACAGTTTAAAAAAAATCTTACTAAAATTCTTTGGAATCCAAAAAAGCCTCACTCAAAAGTTTTACAAATAAGTCAAATACAATATATATCTTTTTGTAACTTAAGTCTGGAGCTCAACTTCAGATCTGTGTGTCAATTATAAGTGTATAATATTTGTTCATGTTTTTTTTTTTTTTTATCTTTATTTGTTTTAATTTATGCCCTTTTTGTCAAAGAACACTGTTTTTCTACTGTACATGGCAAACACACAAAAATGCAATATTTCCCCAAAAAATATTTCAAAGTGAATAAGTGAAAAATTCATAACATTTATTATGATTCATTATTTTTTGGAGCAATAACAGCTTCAAAGAAAATAAACAGCCTGCATGGCAGCTTTGTGTTATTAGAGTCAACTTTGCAACTTATTCTCAATACTTTTCACCTGTTTTGCTCTTTTATTTCACTTTTTTTATATGTGTTTTTAATAGTATTTTTAGAATGTGGCGTGGTCTGTTAAAAAATAGCTGTGAGCCGCAAATGGCCCCCGGGGCCACACTTTTGAGTCTGCTTTAGAGGGTGAACAAGTTCAAAACACACAGTGTGCTGAATCGGCAAAAAGCAGAACCTCAAACTAATGCATCTTATGAAGGAAGTCAATATAATACACATAATGTTTGTGAATAGCATATTAACCAGAGGTTGTTGGTTGTGGCAGCTACTTTTTGTTTAAATGTGTTGATTATACGCACACACATGTAGACACACACACACACTTGGAGTCTTCAACAAGTCCACACTTGAACTGCGCAAACAGTCTTTTGTATTTTGCAACGCCATCTTGTGGCCAGACACCACAGTTACATGACATTGTCTTTTTTTTAAAAAGTGATCCAAAATTGTTCTTCTTCATATACACACACATTTACTTTATTTAAGATGCATTAATGGACTGCTTTAAATTAAAGCAACAAATACCAAGGATTTAATGTTGATGTTCCTTGGAGTGTGGGTAAAATGAACTGTGTAAAGTATGATTACAAATAGCAGAAAAACATCTCGTCGTTTGACTCTTTCGATTTATTTCATATCTTTCTTTAAATGAAAGTAGACAATTACAATACAATAATTTGTTGTGTCAACATAACCAAGGTGCACGAAGCTAAACGGCCTGAGGGGGGCAGTAAAACGCCATTGTATGGGTGAGGGCCGACATCCGGGCAACTGAGCTACATACGGGTTCTTCGAGCCATAGCAACGAGACTGGCGTTGAAAACAAACCGTTGCCATTACTCTTTAACCTGTCGACCTACGCTGGTTAAACCCGCCATTGTGCCTCCAAAATGCCGAAAAACTGTGTTGTTTTTGGTTGTGCTAACCACAACTGGAAACAGGGAAAACAGAGGTTGTATTTTGTTCTGCCAAAGCGTGATAAAAGCCCACAGAGACGAGACAAATGGCTCGCAGCTTTACACCGGGAAAACGAGGACGGTTCTCACTGGAGTCCCCCAAAGTCCCGGGTCGTGTGTTCGGATCACTTCGTTTCTGGTAAATATAAGGAACAAAAATCCACCTTCTTAACCACAACTTGGCTATACCGTCCGTGCTAATGTTGTACTTATTGAATTTTTACCTTATAACGTTCGACAGCTGAAGTTGTTGTTGTACAAAAATAACATGCGGTATATACTATATAGTCTATAGCCTAGCTAGCTATTTTCGAAAACCGGACAACGAGAGGATACCAAAGGCAGCGTTAAGATGGACACCACCGGGAAAACGTAAGCCAGGGCGGCCAAAGAACACCTGGCGAAGAACAGTTGTACTTAAACAATACATGTAGCCCTCAACTCTCTCAATATTTTATACACTAACATTTGATCTTGTTGTTGATAACTTCCGCGTCTCTTTCTTAGTAGCGCGCAGGCTAAGCTAACTAGCAAGCTAAGCTAAGCCTGAGAAGCTTTAAAGTTCACTGAGACGAGTCTGACGCAAATAATACATTTTCGTTTTTTTCACACGATATGCGAATAAGTAAAAATGCGTAAATGAAGGATTTAACGCCGACTTCCAAGCCACAACGCTCGTTAAATGCTTTTTCTGTCAATGCTGTGTTCGCTGTGAGCTGGTTTGTTTTCAACGAATTCCCGGTTGCTAGGGGATTGGTAGGCGGAAGTGACGTAGGTCCGCCCTCACCCATAGCTTCTTTTTAGTAAAGGGAAGAAGAAGCTAGCCATGTAAATAGGCTTTGCAGTCACGTGACTTTGTGTTATGCCGCCATCTTGCCGGTCAACTCGTTCCTACGTGTTCGTACAGATTCAGTTTGATTTCTGCGCTACATTTTCACCGATTTCATCCGAATTATGGCTGATTTGCTATCCAATGAAGTTGGGCATTTGGATGAAGAGTCCAAGAAACGTTACCGAGAGAAGTTGAACCTTGTTGGCACAACGGATCCGTACCTTTTACCGAGAAGCATGCTAAAATCACCTGAGCATTTTGCAACAGCCGACCTGCCTGATCTCTCATATCCAGACATTTATAATTACCTCGTCGATTCACCATCTCCGTACACTGGAAAGGACCTTAAGGCATACAAGAGTCTGGATGCCTACAAGTATTTTACAGCAGGTTTGGTGCATGATGGGCTGATATGGCAGATTCCAAACAAGAATGGATTTATTCTCATGACCAAGGTAAGGAAAAAGCACACACAGAAGAGCCTACTCTCTGTTTACAAATCCGCGTAGCAGTAACAGTGTGATTGTGAAAAAACTACTTAAGTGATTCTAATGAAAACTCACATTGTTAAGCTTTTTTTTTTATTACAAAAGGCCTCCTGTTCAAAAATGCTTTTAATTAAAAAACTGTTTCACAAACTTCATATTGAAATTTTCCAATTTTTCTCTATGCATTACATCATTTCAAAAAACTACTATAGACTTTGTGAAACAGTTTTTTAATTAAGCATTTTTGAACAGGAGGCTTTTTGTAATAAAAGATTAGCCTGAAAATGTATCGTATTCAGTTTAAGGATGTGACCAAACAATATTATAAAAAAAAATTATATCAAAAATTGCTTTGTAAAAAACTGTTTCCAGGAGCTTCATATTGAAATCTGAGAAATTAATTCCTACAATAAAACAACATTACATAATTTCCAACTATTCAGTATAGAGCAGGGGTCACCAACCTTTTTGAAACCAGGAGCTACTTCTTGGGTACTGATTAATGCGAAGGGCTACCAGTTTGATACACACTTAAATAAATTGCCAGAAATAGCCAATTTGCTCAATTTACCTTTAACTTTATGTTATTATTAATAATTAATGATATTTATCTTTGTGGAAACACTGATCATATTAATGATTTCTCACAATAGATATATATAGAAACAGATAAATATCAATATGCAACACTTTA
The DNA here is from genome assembly GCF_033978785.1 of Entelurus aequoreus. Classification (NCBI taxonomy): domain Eukaryota; kingdom Metazoa; phylum Chordata; class Actinopteri; order Syngnathiformes; family Syngnathidae; genus Entelurus; species Entelurus aequoreus. The sequence goes on from NC_084745.1 coordinate 10,764,742, forward strand.
TTTTTATGTTTTCTCTAAGTGCGCATTTTTCAAATTGAACATTTTCAAATGATCACTTCTAAGACAGTCTTGTCAAATCACAAAATCCCATTTTAACGAGCTAGCCACTAACATTTTTTAACAAATCATGAATTACTTTGCACCATGTTTGTACAAATAATAACTAATGTAAAATACAAAAGTCAACACTCAAATTTTTAAATAAATCATGTCACACTTTGAACTGGACACCAAATCTGTTATCTGTTTATTTGTCAGTTAGTGAAGACCAAGTCTTTAAAATATTTTCTTGGACTTTCAAATTCTATTTGAGTTTTGTCTCTCTTAGAATTAAAAATGTCGAGCAAAGCGAGACCAGCTTGCTAGTGAATAAATACAATTTAAAAAATAGAGGCAGCTCACTTTTAAGTGCTGCTATTGGAGCTATTTTTAGAACAGGCCAGCGGGCTACTCATCTGGTCCTTACGGGCTACCTGGTGCCCGCGGGCACCGCGTTGGTGACCCCTGGTATAGAGCTTATGAAACAGTTTCTACAAAAATATTTTTTAGAATTCATGCTTGATAATTCCTTTTGGTTTCTTGCTCAAAATGAACCAGGTTTAAATTTTCAGGCTAATTTAATGAACGATTCATGAGAAAATTTACCAAATGCCAGGTAAAATATGCATAAATGGACAGTAAGAGGTCTAACCTTGTATATCCAAATTAGGGACTGATAATAATATAAGGTATGTCATATTATCTGTTTCAGGTAAAACACTCTCAACGGATGAATGATCCTCCCCTCAGACCTTGGGTAGCAATAGCGAAAGATGGTCAGATCCTGTGCTGCCACTGTACCTGCATGGCTGGATTGGGTGAAACATGTTCACATTCAGCAGCATCCCTGTTCGCCCTGGAGACATTAATACGTATGAAGACAGCCACTCCATGCACATCACTATCTTGTCAGTGGCTGAAACCATCAGCATCGCACATAGAATATGCTGAAGGATGCAATATCGATTTTGCCCGTCCAGCCCAGAAACGAAAGTCTGAAGTTTCAACTCCTGAGGAAAGTGCTGCGAGAAAACTGCTGAATGTTCCTCCACCAACTGAAGAGCAGAAAGTTGCCTTTTACAAGGCTTTGTCTGAATGCGGTGGAAGACCAGCAATTTTGAGCATTGTCCCTGACTATGCTGACAACTTTGTGCCAAGGGCAGTGAAGCGAGAGCTTCCTGTACCTCTCTCACAGCTGTACGATTCTGGCAATATAAAACTCAGCCCAGATGAACTTGCACTGAAATGCCGGTCAGAGCTGGAAAAGTTACATTCCATTACCAGAGAGCAGGTTTGTATTTTTTTCGCACCTAGTAATTAATATACATATCATAAATAATGTATTGTTCTCCAACCTGCTACAAATAATCTAATCATAGTGAAAACATTTTTATTAAAATGTTTTTCAGATATCTGCAGTTGAAGAAGAGTCCAAGGGCCAAGCAACATCAACAACTTGGTTTCAACAAAGAGCTGGGCGAATTACGGCCTCGAATTTTAAGGCAACGACCAGGACCAATGTCTCAAAGCCATCCAAGTCATTGATCGAGAGAATCTGCTATCCTGAACTGTGTAGATTTTCAACAGCCGCAACTAGGTGAGGAATTGGATTTGAACATTTAATTTGCATTGCAATATAATTAAATTAAATTTTAGTTTCAATTTGTATTTATTGTTTGTATTTTCAATTTGTATTTATTGTTTGTAGTTTCAATTTGTATTTATTGTTTGTATTTAAATCTACTCTTCTTTATGAACTTTCAGACTTCATAAAGAAGGTAAATTGTAAATGGTTATGGGCAGGCCCGGCCCTAACCAATCTGGCGCCCTAGGCAAAATTTTAGGTGGCGCCCCCCCACATCGGCAGTGAAGTGTATATACTCACAAGAAACCGAATAGCTTTGTCTTTGACCTCTTTTTTTACTTAAAGAAAGCAAATTAACAATCAGAATAGTTAACAAGATTTAAAAAATATGAATAAATAAATGAACACAAAAATAAAAAATGAATATATGAAATACAATATTTTTTACATACATAAACACAAAATAAAATGTGTCAAGAAGTTGCATAAAATAAATAAAAAATACAATATAAATAAGGCACTGCACAAAACAAGATATCAAACCAGTAGGACTTTAACAACTATATTACAAAAAAAGGGGATCCTACAGAGTTCTCTATTTGTGCTTTTTAATATTGCATTAACTAGAATGACTTACAAATTACTGTACACCAGGGAGTACTGTAATTACCTAACGTTACATTATTATTTTCCATAATAATTTATCCCCCCCCCCCACAATATTAACCCGACGTTAAAACAGAACTAGCTATTTATTGATTAGCAATTGCCGAATCATGTAACATTAGCTTAATGCTAAAAAGCCAGGTTACTATCACATTCTGTAACAGACAAATAATTTAATGTAGGCTAACGTTACCTACTAGCTACCTCTGTCTTTTTCTCGTTTCTCCTCTTCTTTTCTCTTTTTTCTTCCCTGGGCACCTGACAGTTTTGGCCGTTTTGACATCTTGTGTTGATTTTTTGATGTGGTGATGTCCAAAGAGTCATGATACGGGAAGGGAAGGGGCGCGGGGGGGGGGGGGGGGGGGGCGTAATGTTGTAACAAATAATATTTCTATTAAATAGGCTTTACTTTGCATTTTATTTAACGTGGGATTATTTTTTGTATTTAGAAATAATAGTACCAACTTTTTTTAATTGTATTTTTTTTTCTTTTTCTCTCCAACATTTGTGGCACTGGCGTGGCGCCCCCTGATGGACGGCGCCCTTAGCATTTGCCTATACGGCCTATGCCACGGGCCGGCCCTGGTTATGGGTGCTTAACAATCTTAAGTAAGGCAGTCAGTAATCTTAGTAGTTAGCTTTCAGATTGCATAAAAGAGGTAATTGTGTAATACATGGTTATGAGTGCTTTCTCTCGCTTATCTGTCTATCAACTGTCATCCCTTAAATGTTGCACTATTCTTTTTCTTCTTTCTGCCTATTGAAATGGTTTGTCAAATCGCTTTACTATGTTTGCTTATAACCAAAGTACCGCAATTTCCTGACTATAAGCCGCACCTGACTATAAGCCGCACCAGCTAAATTTAGGGGAAAATACAGATTGCTCCATATATAAGCCGCACCCGACTATAAGCCGCAGGGTTTTGATGTGTAATTACCGTAGTATATAGGGGTTCCTGCTACCACGGAGGGGATTGTCGGGACAGAGATGACTGTTTGGGAAGGCAAAGCGTCCCATTTATTAACAATAAATCTTTCAATCATTCAATCAAACTTTCACATCTTTGACATGGCGAACAGCATTCGTGCAGAGTACAAATAATACAACGGTGCAAAGTAATACAAAGTGCTCGCCTGTACGTTATCAAAATAACCAGTCTACCGGTATATGAAAAGTCAGTCTTTAATCATTGTGTCATTGTCTTCCTCCTGCGTACTAAAACCACCGAAATCCTCTTCGTCGGTGTCGGAGAAGAACAGGCCGTAAATAAGCCGCACCCTTGTATAAGCCGCAGGGACCAGAACGAGGGGAAAAAGTAGCGGCTTATAGTCCGGAAATTACGGTACTACCTTTCATATTTACGTTTATATTCATCATTTTATTTTTAGATGGAGTTGCGATCACGAGTCGGAGGCAAGGAAGCGGTACGAAATGATAATGACCCAGCGGCACACTGGCCTAAACGTTGACGAAACCGGATTCCACATGTCTGCCGACCGTCCATATTTTGGCGCATCACCGGATGGGCTACTCTCGTGTGACTGCTGTGGCAAAGGGTGCCTCGAAATTGAGTGTCCCTTCTGCATCAAAGATAAAGGAGTGGAAGAGGTTGCTGGTGAGTCCAAGGCGTTCTGTTTGGAGCAGAAATCGAACGGCAATTACGTGCTACGTGAAGACCACCAGTATTATTACCAAGTACAATCACAACTGTATTGTACTGGCAGGAAGTACTGTGACTTTGTCGTATGGAAGGAGAATCTACTCTTTATTCAGCGCATCATTCCTGATGATTCCTTCCTGGCAAACGAACTGGCCAGGATGGACAATTTCTATCTCCGTTGTATTATGCCAGAGCTATTAGCTAAAGTGTACACGGTAGAACAATCTGTTGCTACCACTGCATCCGCTTCGGAAGAGTTTGTTTGCTACTGCCGTAACCCTCCCACTGAGGATATGTTGGTTTGTAAATCCGAGAACTGCAGCATCATAGCATTCCACATGAAATGTCTTGGCATAAAACGAGTCCCACAACGATGGTTTTGCCCTAACTGTAAGAAGTTGGAAGTAATACAGAAAAAGTTGTTTCTGTAAGATTCTTTCCTGGTATTTATTACAGAAAAATATGGATGCAACATCATTACTCAAATGGTACAATGGTCGGATAAATTTGTAAGTGCGCAAGACACTTGTACAATTTTATCTACCGTAATTTCCGGACTATAAGCCGCACCTGACTATAAGCCGCACCAGCTAAATTTAGGGGAAAATAAAGATTGCTCCACATATAAGCCGCACCCGACTATAAGCCGAGGGTTTTGATGTGTAATTACTGTGGTATATAGGGGTTCCTGCTACCACGGAGGGGATTGTCGGGACAGAGATGACTGTTTGGGAACGCAAAGCGTCCCATTTATTAACTATAAATCTTTCAATCATTCAATCAAACGTTCACATCTTTGACATGGCGAACAGCATTCGTGCAGAGTACAAATAATACAACGGTGCAAAGTAATACAAAGTGCTCGCATGTACGTTATCAAAATAACCAGCCTACCGGTATATGAAAAGTCAGTCTTTAATCATTGTGTCATCGTCTTCCTCCTGCGTACTAAAACCACCGAAATCCTCTTCGTCTGTGTCGGAGAAGAACAGGCCGTAAATAAGCCGCACCCTTGTATAAGCCGCAGGGACCAGAACGAGGGGAAAAAGTAGCGGCTTATAGTCCGGAAATTACGGTAATGTTGTGAAACCACTGTCATCAGATGACAATAAAGAGATGGGTATGATATTTTCCATCATGGTATACTTTTGTCTTGCAAATCCAATAACTCTCTCTACATGGATACGGACAGCAACTAATCCTCTGGTGCCCTCAACATCTAGTGCAGTGGTCCCCAACCTTTTTGTAGCTGCGGACCGGTCAACGCTTGAAAATTTGTCCCACGGACCAGTGGGGGGGGGCTGTATTTAATTTATTTTTTATTTTTTATTTTTTTTTACATTAATAAATACAATCATGTGTGCTTACGGACTGTATCCCTGCAGACTGTATTGATCTATATTGATATGTAATGTATATATTGTGTTTTTTATGTTGATTACATTAAAAAAAAACATTTTTTATTTTTTTTTAATTTCTTGTGCGGCCCGGTACCAATCGGTCCGCGGTGGTTGGGGACCACTGATCTAGTGGATTAAGCTGTTTTTTACCTTTAGTAAAAGCGGGTATCTTCAGGTTGGCCTGGTGCAAACCAATGGAATCACCGACATCGAATCCCCTGTCAGCCAAGATCAGATCGCCTGGCAGTAGATGTGTCAGAAAATCGCTTTGTTCGACAACAAACTTGTCACTGGCACGACCACCCCAGCCCTTGGAGATAAACGATATGGTACCTTGTGGAGTAATGCCAATCAGATATTTCATTGTATTGTGAGACTTGTATTTTGAATAAGTTTGGGCCCTGCCTTTCAGATCACTCGGCCGCTCGATGAATATCTCGAAACAATCAATGATGCATGCACACTAGCTGAATTTAGAACGAAAGGACATTGGTAAACTCAGTCTAAGCTGCTCACGCTCAGGCCAAACCACTAGGGTTGGAACCAGTATACTATGCATGACATGGATGACATTTCTGAAACTCCTGGAAATACTAGCAGTGGAAACATCATATGTGTAAGCCAAGTACTGAAGGCACAGATTCAGCCTCAGTCTGAGTAATGTCACAAGAAATAAAAAAAAAAAAAAAAAAAAAAAAAAAAAAAAAAAAAAAAATAAATAAAAAGAAAAAAAAAAAAAAAAAAAAAAAAAATAAAAAAAAAACAAAAAAAAAAAAAAAAAAAAAAAAAAAAAAAAAAAAAAATAAAATAAAAAAAAAAAAAAAAGAAAAAAAATAAAAAGAAAAAAAAAAAAATAAAAAAAAAAAAAAAAAAAAAAAAAAGAAAAAAAAAAATAAAAAATTAAAAAAAAAAAAAAAAAAAAAAAAAAAATAAAAAAAAAAAAAAAAAAAAAAAAAAAAACAAAAAAAAAAAAAAAAAAAATTTGATCATTTTCACAAGGGACAGACTGGGAAATATATGCGGTCCTCTCCAAGGTTTCTCATAGTCATTCACCGACGTCCCACTGGGGTGAGTTTTTCCTAGCCCGTATGTGGGCTCTGTACCGAGGATGTCGTTGTGGCTTGTACAGCCCTTTGAGACACTTGTGATTTAGGGCTATATAAATAAACATTGATTGATTGATTGAAGTGCTGCTGCTGCTGCCAATGCCCTCTCGCGGTCTCTCTTACGCTGCTTGAGATTTTGTCTTCTCTCAAAGATCTTCATTGAACATTTGAGTTTTCGTTTGTGAGGTGACTGGGTATGCTCAAATATACTTGGCACATAGTCTGGGGGTAGTGGATCTTTGCTTTTTGCACCTGAAACAATTAAACAATCACATTATTCATATTGACTGCCATAAATAATTAAGCACGTTGTTGATGGGCATATACCCAGTTCAATTTGTTTTGTAATGGCATTTCTTAACTTGACATATTAAAAAACTGAATAGAGTGAAATCATTCAGATACCTGTCTGTTTAAGTTGCTACCGTTTTATTTATTTTTTCATGATGCCTCATCTGATTGGCTTGAAAACTTTACCAATAAAAATGTTAACCTTGTGCCAATGGCTTGAAAACTTTACCAAAGTAGATTTTACCTCGTGCCAAATGAAGTAACAAAAATCCTCTTGTTCAAAAATGCTTCATTAGAAAAAAATTGTTTCACAAGGTCCATCATAATTTCTTTTGAAATTTCCTAATGCATTCACTCATGAGAATTAATTGTTCAATTCCAATATGAAGCTCAACATTTACGTTGATAAAGTTTTCAAGCCAATCAGATGAGGCATCATGAAAAAATAAAAACGGTACCTATAGCATCACACAGGGACGGACTCGTTTTAATTAAAACTACAAATATCACTTTTCTGAGGATGGAGGGTAAAATGAACAATAAAGTATGGTTACAAATAGCAGTCGTGTGACTGTTTTGATTTATTTCATACATGCACACCTTTTAAATGGAAATAGTGAAGTACAATACAACTGCGTTCAACATCACGTAGGTGCAGTACGAAAAACAGCCCAAAGAGGGCAGTAAAATAGTATTGTTACCCAGCTAAAAGAAGAAGGAAGAAGCCATGTAAATTTGTGTTACACGTTTCCGGCGGAACTTAAATAAGGACGGACCGACATAACACAGCGGGAAGCTGAACAACTTTTATATATTTTTTTGGGGGGAAATACGAATTTAAATTAATTGTATAAACATTTTTATCGTCTTGGCTGGACATGAAGTTTCGTGGGAAGATTGTCGACGTGGCGTGCCTCAACCATTTCACTCGTGAGTAAACCTTCATATCAGCATGTCGAATAATGTATACACACAAAATTTGTGAATGCCGAAAAGTACCTATGTGACAAAAAATTAGATGTAGTGCAAAACATTTCAAAGCGGTTGATACCATTGCATAGACCTTGGAAAATTATTTTCATTGGTACTTGAACCATTGTGATGATAGGCGGCATATGCCACATATAAGGGAGCTACGAATTTTTGAAGTTCAAGAATAAATCGCTTTTTTGTCTTTAATTATCCATGTTATTTATATAAATATAAATATATATATATATATATATATATATATATATATATATATATATATATATATATATATATATATATATATATATGTATATACATACAGATATGTGTATATATATATACCTGTGTGTATATATTTATATATATATACCTGTGTATATATATATACACACACAGTATATATATGTATATATTTATATATATATAAATAAATATATACAGTATATATATATATATATATATATATATATATATATATATATATATATATATATATATATATTTGTGTATTCATTTATAATGTAATTTATTTATAAAACATTTGGCAGCCGACTGCATGTAAAGTTACTATATATACTGTGTGTGTGTGTGTGTGTGTGTGTGTGTGTGTGTGTGTGTGTGTGTGTGTGTACGTATATATGATAAATGGGTTATACTTGTATAGCGCTTTTCTACCTTCAAGGTACTCAAAGCGCTTTGACAGTATTTCCACATTCACACACTGATGGAGGGAGCTGCCATGCAAGGCGCTACCAGCACCCATCAGGAGCAAGGGTGAAGTGTCTTGCCCAAGGACACAACGGACGTGACTAGGATGGTAGAAGGTGGGGATTGAACCCCAGTAACCAGCAACCCTCCGATTGCTGGCACGGCCACTCTACCAACTTCGCCACGCCGTCCCCATTATATTATATTAGTATAATATAATGGGTATATAATTAATAATGAATATAATTGGCTGTTAAGAGAATGTGAAAGTTTGACTTGTACCTTATTTACTTCTGTGATGTGTATGAATAGTGTTTGGAGATTTTTTATTATATTTATAAAGTTCAGTGAGAAGGTTGTTACGTATGTGTGACCGTTTTGCGCCATGAGTGGGAAAGGTTGTGTGGTTTGGGTCATAATCATATAAGTAAATGCTGTGCTGTCTACCCTTCCAAGTAAAATTCATCTTCATTGACCTTATTTACTCACATTGTCCACAACAGGGGTAGGGAACCTATGGCTCTAGAACCAGATGTGGCTCTTGTGATGGCTGCATCTGGCTCTCAGATAAATCTTAGTGGACATTGCTTAACACGATAAGTAATGAATAATTCCGCTGGTAATCACAGTGTTAAAAATAATGTTCGAAATATAAAACATTCCCATGCATTTTAATCCATCCATCTGTTTTCTACCGCACCTGTTCAAGAAGTCGCATTAATGGTAAGAAGTATGTTATTTATTATTGGTTAGCTTCAGAATAACAATGTTATTCAAAAGAATAAGAGACTTATTATACTCTAAAAATGTTGGTCTTACTTAAAAATGCACGCATTTAGTTGTATTCAGTGTTTAAAAAATATGATATGGCTGTCACGGAAGTACATTTTAAAATATTTGGCTTTCTTGGCTCTCTCAGCCGAAAAGGTTCCAGGCCCCTGGTCCACAAGATAGCGACAAAGTTGCAGCAACTAAATTGGCAAATATTTATTATTAGGTTGTTGACAGCCCGCGGGCCAGATTCCTTTTTAAACGTATTAAATATTTTAGGGGTATAAGGACAGACTTGTACACAAACCAATACAACTATAAGTAAACATATTAAATCTCTGGTGTAGTTTTGTATGACCTTGAGATGTAAAATGTGGCATGTTGATTTCGAGGCACTACTGGAGAACTTGAACTATGTCATCAACCTCTTTGCTTTTCAATTATTTCAAAAAGAACCCTCGCCCCAGACACAGAAAATAATGACGCACATTGCAAACCGCCTTGATCTTAGCGGTCACAAGCTGCCTGTGCAATGGAGAAAGTATAGATGTCACGTAACTACATTTTGCTGCACCTAATATAATCTCCACCTGTACTGAAATGTGTAGTTTTTTCAAGTCTAGAGTTTGTGATAAAGTGCTGAGTAAAAGAGATTGCTCCACATGTAGGCGTGGTGAGCACCATCTCCAAGCTGACCAAGACTTGTGTCCTGCGTGTGACCGAGGACCACCTTTTCTTCGTCCTCAGTGGAAAAGTGGCAAACGGAGGCGTGGGCATGTGGTGTGAGCTCGCCCAGGTAGCCTCCTGTCAGCCATTTTGTTATTGACCTGTCTCAGCTTCTGACATGCGAGTCATCCTGCCCGCAGGCCAACTTCTTTGACGAATACCAGATGGAGGGTGTGTCTCCGGAGGACAACGAGATTTGTCTGGAAGTGACTCCAGAGAACGTGTCCCGCGCCCTGAAGACGGTCCAGAACGCCAAAAATGTCAAAGTCAAACTGACCAAGAAGCATTGCCCCTGTTTGACCATCGCTGCAGAGCTGGTGAGATTGGGGAAAAACATCTACAGTGTATCTGAAAAGTATGCACACCGCGTCATTTTTTCCAGTTCATGCCACAGCCTTATTCTTGAATGGAATACATTTTTTTGTCCTCAAAATTCTACAAACAATACCCTATAATGACAATGTGAAGATGTTTTTTTAGAGCTTTTTGCAAATGTATTAAAAATAAAAGAGTAAGAAATCACGTGGACATAAGAATTCAGACCCTTTGCTCAATACTGTGTTGATGCACCTTTTAAATACGATACCACAAGCTTGGCACTAAAGTTTTTGGGCAATTTGAATTCATTCCATTTTGGAATAAGGCTATAACGTAACAAAATGTGGAAAAAGGTGAAGCGCTGTGATACTTCCTAGATCCGGGGTGTCAAACTCATTTTGGATCGGGGGCCACATGGAGAAAAATCCACTCCAAGGTGGGCCGGACTGGTAAAATCACGGCACGATTACTTAAAAATAAAGACAACTTCAGATTGTTTTCTTTGTTTAGAAATAGAACAAGCACATTCTGAAAATTTACAAATCATAATGTTGTTGGGTTTTTTTTTTACACTTACCATATTTTCCGGACTATAAGGCGCACTTAAAATCATTTTTTTCTTCCTCAAAACTCGACAGTGCGCCTAATGTATGGAATAAGTTTGGTTGCGCTCACCCACCTCGAAGCTATTTTATTTGGTACATGATGTAATGGTAAGTGTGACCAGTAGATGGCAGTCAAACGTAAGAGATAAATGTAGCCTGCACTATGATGGGTCTCAAGTACACAACACCAACATTTTAAATGTTCCATTAAAAATATAGAACATTACACACAGCGCTCAAAAATCTATCAAAATGTTTTAGTACAACTTTTGTAAGCTATGAAGCCGCACCGCTCGATGGATTGTACTGTGCTTCAACATAGGAGTATTATTATGGTGTGTGTATAAGGTAAGACATATTATCTGGCGTTTTGTTTCAAAGTATTATGCAAAAGCAACTTCTCTTATCTTCTGGTACCTCCTGATCTGTATTTGGGATCTGCGTGAATCCTGAAAAATTGCACGCGTACGCCTTTGTAGTCCATGATGACACCGTCGTCGACAAGCTTCTTCTTATTCTCCCTCTTCTTGTTATGGGACATTCATCCTCCGCTGTTGCCATTTCTAATATAAAGTAGTGTAAAGTTCTTACTTATATCCATCAGTAAACTCGCCATTAAAGCGCTAAAACATAACGGTGTAGTGAGTTTACATTATTCACCCAAGGAACTTTAGTTATTAGAGAGTTCCAGTTGTAGCGGGGGTGTATATTGTAGCCCGGAAGAGTTAGGGATGCAAGGGGTTCTGGGTATTTGTTCTGTTGTGTTACGGTGCGGATGTTCTCCCGAAATGTGTTTGTCATTCTTGTTCGGTGTGTGTTCACAGTGTGGCGCAAATTTGTAACAGTGTTAAAGTTGTTTATACGGACACCCTCAGTGTGACCTGTATGGCTGTTGACCAAGTATGCCTTGCAGTCACTTACGTGAGTATGCAGAAGCCGCATACAACATGTGACTGGGCCGGTACGCTGTTCGTATGGTGAAAGAGCGGACCCGTCGACAGGTTGTAGAGGACGCTAAAGGCAGAGCCATCACGGCACGCCCTTGATATTGTTGTCCGGGTGAAAATCGGGAGAATGGTTGCCCCGGGAGATTTTTGGGAGATTCCCGGAAAAATCGGGAGGGTTGGCAAGTATGTTATGTAGTTTGCTCATTTTCCTGGACTGGTGCACTAACATCATGTGGTTAATTTTTTTTTACATATCTAGCGTCATCTACAAAGATACAAAGAATTGCTATTGTGACATCTAGTGGACACATTTAGAACAGCAGTTTATTTCATTCAAAAATGTTGGCAAATTTTTATACTGAGCAAACTCATCCTGCGGGCCGGATAAAACCTGTTCGCGGGCCGTACGTTTGACACCCCTGTCCTAGATAAAGTCTGTGACCTCATCAGTGATATCAAATCCTGTCCAGCCCACCATGTCCAGCACCAGCCGCGTGGTCACGCACGACATCCCGGTCGATGTCATACCACGGCGACTCTGGCACGAGTTCAAAGAACCCAGCATGCCCGACTTTGATGTGAGTGTCCACGTGTTTGGTCACGGTTCTTGTCTTGAAGACACCACCGCCAAGTCTTGTTTGCAATTAGGTGAGCGTCTACCTGCCGCCTCTGAAGACCATGAAGAACGTGGTGGACCGGATGAAGAACCTCTCCAACTTCCTGGTATGCTCACGTCACCCGGAGGAACATCCCGGCGGTTGTTGACAAGCGTGTGTGCGTCAGGTGGTGGAGGCCAACATGAGCGGCGAGATGAACCTGAAGATCGAGACCGACCTGGTGTCCGTCACTACTCACTTCAAAGACCTGGGAAACCCTCAGTGGGGTAAAGATGTTTGGTATTATTGCCCTGGATCTTTAGTTGCGACAACAATCTTTTTTGCCCCGCAGATGATGACGCCTCCCAAGATGGCGGCCCGTCTCGGAGGCGTGACCCGGACACCATGGCCCAGGCTCGCGTGGACATCAGGAAGCTGCAGCAGTTCCTCATCGGTCAGCAGGTCAACCCGAGCAAAGCCATGTGCAGTACGTACCTCCACAACGC
>NC_084745.1:10782638-10852638 GCF_033978785.1 Entelurus aequoreus
TTTGTTGTTACAGACAGTGAATTAATCACAAACACAGAAAAGTCCCACTGTTATGACAGACAGTGAAGTGTACACTGATACTGATAAGACAGTGAAATAAGCACCGATGCATAAATGTCCCATTGTTCATACTGAAAATAAAGGGACCACACATGTTTGTTGTTACAGACAGTGAATTAATCACAAACACAGAAAAGTCCCACTGTTATGACAGACAGTGAAGTGTACACTGATACTGGTAAGACAGTGAAATAAGCACCCATGCATAAATGTCCCATTGTTCATACTGAAAATAAAGGGACCACACATGTTTGTTGTTACAGACAGTGAACTAATCACAAACACAGAAAAGTCCCACTGTTATGACAGATAGTGAAGTGTACACTGATACTAGTAATACAGACAGTGAAGTAAGCACCGATGCATACATGTCCCACTGTTCATACTGAAAATAAAGTAACCACAAATGTTTATTACAGACAGTGAACTAATCACAAACACAGATAAGTACCACTGTTATGACAGACAGTGAAGTTTACACTGATACTAGTAATATAGAAAGTGAAATAAGCACCGATGCATAAATGTCCCATTGTTCATACTGAAAATAAAGGGACCACAAATGTTTGTTGTTTGTTGTTACACACATTGAACTAATCACAAACACAGAAATGTCCCAATGTTATGACACACAGTGAAGTGTACACTGATACTGGTAAGACAGTGAAATAAGCACCGATGCATAAATGTCCAACCGTTTACATTGAAAATAAAGTAACCACAAATGTTTGTTATTAGATATTGAACTAATCATAAACACAGAAATGTCCCACTGTTATGACAGACAGTGAAATGTTCACTGATAATATTAGAAATAACAAAGGTTTGTTATTACAGTCAGTGAACAAATCACGAAAACAGAAATGTCCCACTCTAATGACAGATGGTGAAGTCGGCACAATTACTATGTTTTGTCCTCAGACGTGGGGCGGCGTGCAGGACGGAGTCGCCTGTCCTTACGTCCAAGACTTCCTGTCCTCACTGGACGACTTTGTCAGTCACCTGAACTCGTTGCAAGTCAACATGACCAAGATGTTTCAGCTGCAACCGCTTGAACTTCCTCTCATCATCAATCAGCTGAGCAGCCCTGCGGACTACACGGCAGCAGGTAAGAAGGTCAATCGTCCAAACCCACGGTGATCTTCAGACACCGTGTTGAAGTCACTGCGCTTCAGCCAATGACAGCGAGCTGATGGAGAAGCTAGAGGGCGTGGTCGCATCGTGGGCCGACCAGATTCGCCGACTGCTGACTGAGAGCGAGCAAATGAGGAAGGAGGCAGATGACGTTGGACCCTTAGCCGAGTTGGAGCACTGGAAGATGCGCATGGTCACCTTCAGCAGGTCTTTAACATTGAGCCTAGCATGCTGTTCCTTGAACATGCAGTATGTTGATGAGTGTGTGTGTGTCAGTCTGGTAGAAGAGCTGAAGCGTCCTCAGGTGAAAAGGACTCTTGGAGTTCTGCAGGTGGCCAGGTCCAGAACGCTGCAAGCGTGGAGGGAGCTGGTGAGTGTCCACAAAGCTTCGCCAGCTGCGGTTAGCCTACTCTGCTCATGAGGTGCCTTTTATTTCAGGACGCCAACATCACAGTGGTGGCCAACGAGGCCAAAGACAACGTGAAGTTTCTCCTCACCCTGCAGAAGTTCTTCAAGCAGCTGCAGAAAAGCTCGCCGGTATTAAAAAAGAAGTATAATTGGATTGTTTGTCAACATTGCTGATGTTTCGATGCGTCTCAACCAGGCTATGATGCTGGAGCACGTTCCCGCTCTGATGGCCGCCGTCAGTATGATCCACGCCGTTTCCGGTTACTACAACACCTCAGAGAGGATGACGTCGCTGCTGATCAAGGTCACCAATCACATGATCAGCGCCTGCAGGAGATACCTGACACAGGGCGCCGCCCACATTTGGGACATCAGCAGGTACGCAAATCAGATGCAGTCAGAGGCAGCGTGTCCCGTCACAAAGTATTGGCGTAAAAATGGTGGGTGTGTGAACGTCAAAGGCCCGTCTTGCTCGAGCGTATCTCAGAGTGTTGGCGTCTGAAGGCGGCGTACCAGCGCAGCTTCCACGCCGTTCGAGACAAATTAAAAGCGAAACCAACATGCAGACAGTTTGACTTCAGGTACCTTATTGATATAATTACTGTATGATGATGTGGTGAAAATGACGGCCATCTTTGTTTGTGTGCAGCGAGAACTACATCTTTGGGAAGTTTGAGGCCTTCTGCCGGCGCCTGGAGAAGATTGCCGACATGGCGTCCTGCCTGGAGGATCTGGCAACTCTGCAGCGCATCAAGGTCTCCTTGAGGAAGTGGTTCTCAATTATTTTCTGTCACGGCACCCCTAGGAGACAGAATAGGGGCGCCCACCCCACTATATATGAAGCATTGGATCAAAGTAGCATTAAGTAACTTTTCAACCTTCATGAAATATTTTTATAACGTTTGAGATGATACATGGACTTACAACTAGTTGAAGGACACCTCTGTCATGGCCTGAGGGGATCTGTACTGCTCTCACTGGCACTTAGCAACGTTGAGGAGGGTGGCAGGAATCCTGCCACACAAAAAACTGCAAA
This sequence comes from Entelurus aequoreus, assembly GCF_033978785.1. NCBI lineage: Eukaryota > Metazoa > Chordata > Actinopteri > Syngnathiformes > Syngnathidae > Entelurus > Entelurus aequoreus. The sequence continues at coordinate 10,785,277 of NC_084745.1, forward strand.
TGTGCCGACTTGCTTTACGGCATATGTCATTCCCCCTTTCCCCATTTGTTAAAAAGACAGAAGTCAATGCGAACGCCTATGTGCCGCCAGATAACTAAAAGAAGAAGAAGAAAAACGCCTACGCGCTATTACTGCTATCATGATCGAAGCTCCAAAACAACCAAAGAAACGAAAAGTTTTGTCTGAGGAGACAAAAAAAAATGCAGCCTACCCGGATAAAAGGACAGTCAAGGATCAACATTGCCTCGGCTGTCACTCGCTTGCATGAGCTCAAACATGAGGGATTTTTGGCCAATGCTGCCTTGGCTCTGTCCCTGCTAAACTAGAACGTGACTTTCGATGCTCAAATCAAAATGATAATGCTAATGTTAGGTATCGGAAATAAACAGCCACCAGCTTGATAGTTCGCAGTTCTACACTAATTCCTTCGAAAAAACTCTCCCGCCGTTTTTTTTTTGCTTCGAACCTGCATCCGCCCCGATACATTCTTGGTAGTAACGTCATGTTTGTAGCGCAATCCAATATCTTTCTTGATAGTGTCTTTTCAAGCATCCCCTGAAGTGAATGTTTATTTATTAATCTATCTGTATGTGTCAAGATACACGCTATTCCCTCTCACGTCCCCCCACACATATCACGGCGCCCCACTATTTCAGGAGCACTACCATAAGGGTTAACTCCGCCCAGTTTTTCTACACATATGGCGAGGTCACCACATTGACATTTCCGTACGTGTAGGTGGATGGCGTGGAGCCAATCTATGCTCGCTACCAGAACATCCTGTCCAGCACCATGTCTAGAACCTACGACATCCTGGACCACCGTAAGTTGGAGGTAAACAAAGAAACAAAGCAATAACTTTGTCCAAAATGTCCACACAACGTTGAATGTTCTCGTCAGTTTGACAGCGACCACGTAGACTTCCAGATGCAAGTCAGGGACGTGTTCCTGGACCTTCAGGGTCTATTGGACTTCTGGTTCCGTCAGTCTTTGCCTGTAAGTTCCACGACATCAAACGGAGCCTTCAAGAGGCTACAGTTAGCGTTTGCTTTTCAGATGGACCAGATCCTGGCACTGATGGCGGCCTTCGAGTCGGGTCCCATGGCTCATCTGGACATGAAGCAGAATTACCTTCTGCTGCTGCGGCGTTACAGACGTGAGCTGGAGGTGCTGAAAAAGACATATCAGAGACAGCGGGACAGACCGCCTTCCGGACGCAACTTGCCACCGGTACCTGGAGACTCGCCATCTGATCACAGTGCAAAGAAACGAGCGGTAACGTCATTGGTCTGTTCGCCTCCCAGGTTGCAGCTCGGGTTTTGTGGTGTCGTCAGCTCTTTAGGAAGGTCGAGTGTCCCATGTTGGTCCTGAAGAAGAAGCTGGACGTCCTCAAGGTATGTTGCCAATAATCAACATCTCCACCAATATCCTAATGACGTTGTCTTCAGGGGCCAGAGATGACCAAGGTGATCCAGAACTATAACAAGATAGCCATGGCGTTGTTGCGGTACGAGTTTGTGCACGTGCAGATGTGGACTCAGGCTGCTCAGCAGGTACCACACCTCCTGAACGCTGCCCTGCTGGTCAGACATGAGAACAACCAGGTGAATGGGAAGTGTGATGACTTGTGGACAGGAAGTGTCACCTAATCATAAAGTGCATGGTTTGACACCTTTGTGGACCTTGTTCCTCAGCAGATTTTGGTGAACCTGGACCCTGTGGTTTTGGAGGTGCTTCAGGATGCTCGATGGATGACCAAACTTGGGGTGGTGGTGCCAAACGCCATTGTAAAGATAAGCTCCAGGGAAGCAGAAATTAAATCTTTGTATCAGCGGTGAGAACACTTGTATACAATGAATAATTTCAACCTTCCTATGGTTCTGATCCCCTGCACCATAACTAATCTTGTCCTGTTGGACCGTGTCCAGTCTGAAGGACTTGCTACAGGATTACAGCCAGGTGCTTGGCCGCATCCCATCTTTGCTCCGCCCATTGATGCGGGCCTTTATTGGGCGCGTGGAGGCGTCCCTCTCACCTGGACTCACCATCCTATCCTGGGCTGCCCTCCACACTGACACATGTAGGAAGGAGAGGACTGGGTCACAGTGTGACGAGCGGCCATTTTCTTAATCAAACATGCCTTTTCCTGTTCAGTCATAGAAGGCGTGTACACAGCCATGGCAGGGCTAGATCAGGTCGCCAAAGCGGCCGCCGATGTTTTGGAATGCCGCATCGGGCGTCTCCTGGACGCCATGTCTTCCTGCTGCCTATTGGTCCTGCCCGAGGACTCGGCTGTGTCACCTCAAGATTTCCTGACCGAGGCGGACCTCTCGCTCCGCGCCGCCGCCACCACGCTGGATAAGTAAGCCTCTGACAAACTGTCAATCAAATCAGGGCCACTTTCAACCAGTTGTGTGTTTTCATCAGGCAAAGCCGGCAGGTGGAGAGCTTTGTGTTTGAGCTGATTGAGGAGCTGAAGAAGAACATGAAGCCAGCAGATACTGTTAACCTCGCGGTAACACACACAGACACACACACACACATTGTGACTTTGTGTCACTTCCTATGAATTGTCTTCTCCTCAGGGATCTTTCCAGTGTCTCCATCCAGATTCCAAACAAAAAACTCGCTGCCTGAATTGTCTCCCTTGTTGTTTTTACAACCTGATTGGTCAGCTGTGCCATCGCAACACTGAAGCTCTGGTTAAAGGTCTGACACTCAAAAACGTCTTTCTTTTCTCCATCCTTATATGTCCATCTTTCCCCAGCCACCACGTCCTGCCTGGACTCACTGAAGAAGCGACTTGGTGTCCTCAAACTCTCGTCCACCCCCTCCTCCGCCTCCTCTTCCAGAAGCCAATCAGATGCCGCTCCTCTCTTTAAAGCCTCAGTCCAACTCACCATTCCTAATATCGTCCTCAGACCGAGCCTGGATGACATCCAGGTACACTGGAACCTTGATTTAAGAACTTGATTGGTTCTTTAACAGGGTTGGTAAATCAAAAGGTTCGTATAGTGAAGCAAATTTCTCCATAAGAAACAATGTAAATATGAATAATAAGTTCCAGCCTCGACAGAAGTCCATATTTTAGTGAAGGTTTGTACACTTCATTTCTTTTCTTTCTTTTAGTTTATTTCGAACATGAACACATTTACATCATAATACATCACACAATTTCATATCATTTCATTTACATCATGCCCGAAAAGGAGTAGGAAGAAGCAAAGCTTATTTAATCCTACCCCTTTCCCACTTCAAAGCGTTTACAATTATATAAAATCATTTACTGACCTTTTTATATAATAAAATAACATCTATGAATTAGTATATACAACAGTTTGTAATATGTAATTAATTAATTCAGTCATTATGTCACTTTTAACACAATATAAAGTGCTATACAGTACTGTATATCAAACAAACATAACAAGAGGGTCATGGATCAGCTTTCTCTTTATTACCAATCCAAAACAACAACCAGCAGCTGAACTCTCCTCTGTATGCGCTGCTCTGCCAACACGCGCGCACACCCATAAGTCCTTTTGGTGCCCTCACAAACTATCAGAAATCATAAAAATACTAAACAACCATATTGCTACAATAAAAAACCTTTAAAAAAGAAAACAACTACTTACATTAAAGGAGGAGCAATCAATCAATCAATCAAATAGCCCTTAATCACAAATGTCTCCAAGGGCTGCACAAGCCATAACGTCATCCTCAGCTCAGATCCCACATCAGGGCAAGAAAATCTCACCCCAATGGGAACAACAAGAAACCTAGGAAGGGACCGCAGATGTGGGGACCCCCCATTGGGTGACCGGTGCAATGGATGCCGAGTGGATCGTTAATAACGTGAGAGTCCAGTTCATAGTAGGGCCAGCAGTGGATCCTCTTGTATGCAGACAAGTCAGCAGCGCAGAGACATCACCAACTGATGCAAAGAAATGTGGTTCATGCCGGGTGCCAACTTGAAACAGCTAGTGCCTCCTCCGTGGAAGCTGATCCGTGGCTACCTGATAACCTCTCTATGAAAGAGAAAGTGGCAGAGCAGAAAAGAGAGACGGAAGATTAACAGGTCTAAAAAGAGGCCTATATAAAGGCTAGAGTGTACAAATTAGTTTTAAGATGGGATTTACATGCTTCTAATGAGTACTATCAGAGTACTGTAGCCCGAATAGAAGCTCTAAAGCCTGCAGACTTTTTTTGGGCTCTGGGAATCACTGATAAGCCAGAGTTCTTAGAACGCAGATTTCTGGCGGGACATATGGTGCAGTACAATCAGCAAGATAGGATGGAGCTAGACCGTTTAGTATTTTCTACTTAGGTAGTAAAACCTTAAAGTCACATCTTAAGTGCACAGGAAGCCAGTGCAGGTGAGCCAGTATAGGCGTAATATGATCAAACTTTCTTGTTCTTGTCAAAAGTCTAGCAGCCGCATTTTGTACCAACTGTAATCTTTTAATGCTAGACATAGGGAGACCCGAAAATAATACGTTACAGTAATCAAGACGAGACGTAACGAACGCCTGAATAATGATCTTAGTGTTGGTGGTGGACAAAATGCGACAAATTTTAGCGATATTACGGAGATGAAAGAAGGCTGTTTTAGTAGCACTCTAAATGTTTGACTCAAATGAGAGCGTTGGGTCGAAGATAATAATGAGATTCTTAACCTAATTGTTTGGCTGTCAAATGTTAAGGTGGTTTTATTAAATAAGTGCAGGTATCTAGCAGGACCGATAATCAGCATTTCCGTTTTCTTAGCGTTGAGTTGCAAAAAGTTGCTGGACATCCATTGTTTAATTTAATTTAGACACGCCTCTTGGTGACTACAATGTGGCGTGGTGGTCAGTTTTATGGGCATGTAGAGTTGGGTGTCATCAGCATAACAGGGAAAGTTAATGCCGGATTTGCGTACGATGTCACCCAGTGGCAGAATGTAGATGCTGAAGAGTGTAGGGCTAATAACTGAACCCTGCGGAACCTTAACATACTTCGAGGTCACGTTGTTATGGGAGACGCACTGCATCCTGTCAGTAAAATAGGAGTTAAACCAAGAAAAGGCTAAGTCTGACACACCAATACGTGTTTTGATACGTGCTAATAGAATGTTATAATCAACGGTATCGAAAGCAGTGCTGAGATCAAGTAGCAGCAACATGGATGGCGCATCAGCATCCATAGTTAGCAATAGATCATTAAGGAAGAGAAAGGAGCATGCAGAGATCAGAGAGCGCTCTGGTAGAGGTGCCGCTGAACGAGAGCTAGCTCTACTCCTCCGCTGTGAAAATAAGTCTGCTTTGGCATCTTTGTCCAGGAAAGTCCAGTCTCATCACAATTAAAACTTGCTGCGCTACCAAGCCTGCTTTGTCGATTGTTCCATACTTGCGAGCGCCATTAATGTACTCCTTGCAAATAGTCATTTTCTTTCAATTCCGCAGCGAGTCCCAGCTTCTTTCCACGCTTTCGGACTCATATTGAGTTAGCAAATGGACAAAATTTGTCAAAAGGCGAAAATACACAGAGAAGGCACACAGGCTGTAGTAGAGCTGAGAAGTGACTGGTAGTGTACTGCGCAGCAAGAGACATTTAAGACTGTGCCTCCCTAAATGCCGCGCCCTGCTTTTTGCCTACACGTGGGACACAGAATGAATGAATGAAGCGTTCGTACACACAGACATGACATACTGTATTTGGCTCGATTTTAAAGTTCGCAAATAGAGGGGTTTGTAAATGGAAATTCCACTGTACGTCACTGTCCCTTGAGAAAAGGAACGCTCCACTCAATGCTTTGTCCACTTGGTCACATGGTGTTGCTGAATGATCCAGAGCGTCGTCAACAAGCTGGTGAGCGCCATCCTGCTGGTGACCAAGGACATCCCCTTGTGGATGTACTGCCACCTGCACTACAAACAACAGCAGGTAAACTCTTCAAGTCTGTCAGGCAATTATGGTGACAGTCAACCACACCTCGGACATAACTTGTCTGTTTAGGCGGAGCAAGCGGCCGTTCGAGACTCGAGAGACGACGTCCCGGTAAAGCCGCCCATTCTGAAGCCTTTGTACCGCCAGCTGGCCGAACACAAAGATGTCAGCAGGTATGCCATGTGGTATGAGACAAAAATCAAAAGCAGACTTAAAGAGCAGGCCGCACGGTGGGCTTGTCGTTAGCATGTCGGCCTCACAGTCAATGCTTTTTACTTGTTGCTCCTGTGCGTGTATGGGTTTTCTCTGGGTACTCCAGCTTCCTACAACATCCTAAAAACATGCATGTTAAGCTAATTTTGGACTCTAAATCAGGGGTGTCCAAAGTGCGGCCCACAGCTATTTTTTTAAATGACCCACACCCATTTTGAAAATACTATTACAAAATAAAAAATAAAAGGTGGAATAAAAGAGCAAATAGGCGTGATTCATGATTTTGAAGGTCAAAATAAAATATATTGATATATGAGTTATTTTTAACACTTTTTTAAGTGAAAGCCTTTTGGATTCTTGAGACCTTTAGTCTGATATTTTTTTTTATTATTTGTTTTTTGGATTGTTGACATGTACAGTCCAGAATGACAATTAAACACATTTTTTTATGTCCCCCAAAAAAGTTACCCACAAAAATTATATATATGAAATGAAAGAAAAATATATTGAAAAAAAAATACATCAGTCAAAAAAGTAAAGGCAAGTATTGACATGAAGCCACAGACTCCGCACTCCTGAATGTCCCCAACACGGTGCAGCAAAAGACAACAGCAGACAAAAGGCTCATCAAATGTCTACCTTTCAATTACTTTTCAATCGGGGTTAAATTAGAAATCAGTCTCTTTTACATATTTTAGGAAACCACCCCATACTTCCTGAAACTTCACCGAACAACCATTTTTAGTATGATATTTTTAAACTGTCACTGCTCAAAAAAACAATATTGAATCAAAAACAATGTTGTCATGAATTATTGACCTATTTAAGGCTCCAATTGTTTCACATCAAATATTCAACTTTGGACATCGCTTAGGGGAAAATACTGCATATTTTGTGCTTTTATCATAAAAAACAGGTTACTTTGACAAAAAGGGCATAAAACAAAAAAATGTTTGTGTCAATGAATGGATCTGAAGTTGATCTATATACAGTATATATATATAAAAGTAAAATAAAAAAGTTTTATACCTGACTTGTTTTTAAAACTTTAATGGCTGAGACCCTTTTGGGTCCCCAGGACCTTTAACATTCATCAAAATTGAGGGGAGCCCTATGGGTTACAAAAAATATTGTATTGGTTTCGAAAAGGAAAAATATTGCAATGGCCCCCGCATGCTTCAATTTTTCAGCGTGCAGCCCTCAGTGGAAAAAGTTTGGACACCCCTTCTCTAAATAGTCCATAGCTGTGAGTGAGTGCTTATTTTGTCTATAGGGGTATTACAATTTCAGTAGTCCAATACCTGGGATTTTCCATGATTTTCAATACTTATTCGATACCACAATAGAAATAATTAAAAAAAAAAACTGGCCAATGCACCCTTTAAATTCAATGCTTTATTGAAAATTGTTTCAAAGTGTCAAATAGTTGAGATCACTATGCTTCAACATCTTTTCACTCAGAATTTACAGTAAATAGCAGCTGCCAAGAGGTAACTAATCATTCAAAAAAGAACAGCAGTGTTCCATAGCCTCCTAGTATATCAAAACAAAAAAATGGTGCTTATAAATGTGATCATAAATACAAATAGTCAACTATTGTATATTAAGAAAAGAACAGCAGTGGCATGGAGCCTTTGAATATAAAAAACAAACAATACTGTTGTTAATACATCATGTAATTTGTAATTAAATAAACCAATAAAAAGATTAAACATATATTTAAAGACCAATCTTTGTGTTCTTATTCATTATTAGAATTAACATTTTAGCTGTTTTTTGTTACGTTGTGCATTTTTGCTCTATTTTTCCTGTTGTTTTTGTTTTTCTACAATGTGCCACGGGGTCCATTAAAAAGAGCTGTGTTACGCAAATGTATTGTAGCCATTAATCCTGACTTTGATTGGAAAAAAATAAAGAGTGTATTGGTGTGTTTTGAAGCATACGAAGCAAGTTACAATGTTTATTGCCACAGTTCCATTATAATTTATAAGCCAGAGAGAAACCAAAGCACCAAATCCGCATTTGTAGCAGGCTGAGACCAATAAATATATGGAAAACATTGGCTCACACTGACAGTTGGCTTCTTTTTCAAAGCCTGTTTCAGCTACCAAAAAGTCACGATTTGAGATAAATCAACATTATGACATGATATGCCATAATTATGACAATTATGATAAAAAGTCATAATTATGAGATAACAATTTGTAATTTTGAGATAAAGTTATAATTCGACTCTTTCTGACGACTTCCATGCCGCCACAAAAAGGTAAGTCATAAAAAGTCCTAATTATGAGATAAAAAGTCAAAATCATGAGATTAAAAACTATAATTTGACTTTTTATGCTGACTTGCGTATGGAAGCCTGTTTCTGCTACAAAAAATAACCCAAATGGTAGGTCATTAAAAGTCATAATTATGAGATAACATTCGAAATTTTGAGATACGTCATAATTATGACATAGAAAGTCTAAATTATGAGATAAAAAGTGTTAATTATGAGATTAGTCATAATTTGACTTTTTATGACGTCTTCCGTATGGAAGCCTTTTTCTGCCAGCAAAAACAAAATACCCCCAATGGTAAGTCATCCAAAATCATAATTTGAGATAAAAGTCAAAATTATGACAAGATATGCCATAATTATGACGTAAAAAGTTGAAATTATGAGATAAAAAGTCATAATTTAAATCATAATTCGACTTTTTATGATGACTTCCATATGGAAGCCCGTTTCTGCAACAAAAAAAATACCCTTATTGGTAAGTCATAAAAAGTCATACTTATGAGATAAAAGTCAAAATTCCAAATGGAAACCCGTTTTTCCACCACAAAAAAATTCCCCCAATGGTAAGTAATAATTTTGACATAAGAAATCGAAATAAATGAGTAAATTATCTTGAATAATTCGAAATAATACATCATAATTATGAGATAAAACGTTAAAACTTTTTATCTCATAATTATGAGATAAAAAGTCATAATTGTTAGATAAAAGGTCAAATTTTGACTTTTTATGGCGACTTCTATAAGCCTGTTTCCGCCACAAAATATACCCAAATGGTAAGTCATTAAAAGTCATAATTATGGAATAAAAGTGGAAATGAAAATATGAGATTAAAAAGTCATAATTCAACTTTTTGTGACGACTTCTGTGCCACAAAAAAATTATGACTGGTCACACACCGAAAATGGACATAGCTCACAGAGGAAAAAGTGTCGTATATAGAAAATGGATAGCTCAATGAATGACTTCATGATGTTTTTGTGAGCAGGTTGGTGATGCAGCTCAGCGCCGTCGTTTCCTCCCTCAAGTCCGCTACTGTCGAGATGCTGAGCGACCTTGCTGACTTCTCCACGCTGTGGCACCAGGTTACCTTTGTCCACCTTCTCTTCCATCCTTGTCTTTGTGAGATGACTAAGATGTGTGTCCAGGATCCAGAGGAGGAGGTGCAGACTTTCCTGCGGTCCGAGCCTTCGCTGACCGAGTTCAGCTCTCAGATCTCTTTCTACACGGTGAGTCTACACCTGAGAATACTAACTATGTTACATAGACCACACACTATGCTTGCTAGCATGTACGCGGCCTGACGCTTTGCCGTCCACACAGAGGCTGGAGATGCAGATTTCAGAGCTCCCGGCGTTCTACAGGGTGGGTTCAATCCTCTTTGACACCGAGGATCTGAAGATGGCGCTCACTCAGGAGTGTCGTGTCTGGAAACGGGACTTTGGCACAGCGCTAAACCGCCAAGCCTCTGCCAACATGGAGGAGGTTTTGTCATTCGTGGATAGTCTTGTGAAGCGTCTGCAGCGTCCAATCACGGACCTTGAGGACGTCCGAGGAGCAATGGCAGCTCTCATGGAGGTCAGACAGCACCTTCACACTCTATGTCTTTACTGCTTCACTTCCCCCTCCTGTTTCAGCTCCGAGAGGCGGAGGTCCACATGGACACCACCATCGGTCCGCTGGAAGAGTCTTTCACGCTTCTCAACAAACATGATCTGCTGTTCAAGGATGGGAATGCAGAACGTGTGGACGGGCTCATGTACGCCTGGAAGAACCTCAAAGACCTGGTGAGACAATCTAAGATTTTTTTCACAATTACATGTTTGACTTCATCACTGTCCTCTTTCAGGTCTTTAAAAGCGTGTGTGTGTGTGTGTGTGTGTGTGTGTGTGTCTCTCTCTCTCTCTCTGTCTCTCTCTTTTGGTTCCAGGTGGTCCAGAACCAGAACACTTTGGTAAAGATCCAACCTAGGATGAAGGCCGACCTGCTGTTTGAAGTGCAAAACCTTCAGAACCACATTCAGGACTTCTGTGTCGAGTACAACCATCGGTGAATTCTCGGCCCACATCTTTTCTGTCCCCCTGCATTAAGCAAAGATGTAACATCTGGAAGTGTTTTCCAGAGGTCCTGGCGTGGAGGGTGTGGCTCCAGCTGAGGCCAACGACCGCTTGCAGAGCTTCCAGGCCGAGTTTGACCAGATCTGGAGGAAGTACACCACCTGCTCCGGCGGGGAGGAGCTCTTCGGACTTCCAGTGACTGGTATAACCCCGCCTTCTAACGAACACCCATGTCCCTCCAATCCGCTCACTTCTAGTCCCGGTTCTGCAGAGTATCCTGAGCTGCAGAGGATCAGGAGGGAATTAGCTCTGCTTTCCAAACTCTACAGTCTTTACAACACTGTCGTCGTCAGCGTGACCAACTACCACGACCTCCTGTGGGCCGACCTCAACATAGAGCAGATCAACAGCGAGCTGCTCGACTTCCAGAATCGGTTAGATTGTTTAAGAACAGATGATGTCATCCAAACACGTTAGGACATCCCTCTGGACTGCTGATGAAGGAACAACATTTTAACTGATCATGTTCTCCTCTTGTTCAGGATCAGAAAGCTTCCAAAGGCGCTGAAAGACTGGCCGGCCTTCAAAGACCTGAAGAAAACCATTGACGACTTCACAGAGATGTGTCCTCTGCTCGCCATGATGGCCAACAAGGTGGTGCGCTGATTGATGAACAAAACGCGGAAAGAGACAATGTCTGACGTTTGGCGCAATCTTCAGGCCATGCTGCCCAGACACTGGACTCGACTCGGCGAGCTGACAGGTCACAGTTTCCAAGTGGACTTGGACACCTTCTCTCTCCAAAACATCATGGCTGCTCCACTGCTGACATACAAGGAAGACATTGAGGTACAGTGGAACCTCAATTTACCAACTTAATGGTTCTTGAATATGGTTCGTAAACTGGAAAGGTTTGTGTAGTGAAGCATAGTTCCGCATAAGAAACTATGTAAACATGAATACTTGGTTCTAGCCTAAACAAAAGTCCCTATTTTAGTAAAAAAAAATCTTGCAAATGTTGAAGACACTATAATGTGTATATACATATATTGTATACGCAAACCAACATAACAAGGGGGTAATGGCTGACCAATCTCTTTATGATTCAAACACAACAACAGCAAAACGCATAAAGTCCCTTTGTCTTCGGTGCTTTCCAAAACGTTAACAACTATGTTGCTATAATAAAAAACAAAAAAAGGAAACATTTGTTTACCTTGTCTGGGAGTTTCAGAGTGGTAAACAAGCAGTTGCTTCACCTTCCACCGCGAGCATTAGCACAAACTAGCAGTGGGAGGCGATCCTTCATCGGCTTGTGTCCCGTCCTGTCCTTTTCTTAAACTTTTTGAACCACCCACGGCTTGCCTTAAATTTTTCTTCTGTGCTGGTTCCAGCATGGTCACTTCTGGACATCAATTCGCCATTTAAATGCCATCACCTGCTAGCTGCTTTTCATCCATCCACACAAACAACGTTTTTTTGACCTGGTTTTGCACTCTCTCTCCCTCCTTACAAAGATATTTTACCCCATTGGCAAAGTCGGTGACCATGTAAACGTTCTTCTCATTTACAATGGTTGCAATTGTGGACGTTTTTCTTCCATATTTGCGACCCAAGTCAGCAATGCGTGCGCCACTCCACGCATAGTCCTTTTTAAGTCCACAGCAAATCCCTCCATCTTTTCAGGTTGGTTTGTTATCTTTTTGGACCCATATTGAATAAGCAAAATAGACAAAACTTGGTGAGTGGCAAGAAAAGGAACATGCGCTGAAGCACTGAGAAGTGACGACCGAGTAATGACTTTGTCAACAGGATGTGACGGAGGGGGCCTTGCCTCTTCAAAATGGCCACGCCCGTGTGTACAGGTAGTGATGTAATCAAAATGGCAGTACTCTAAGGCTTAGAGTGGCACGGAAAATGAATAAAAGAATGAACTGCTTGTACGCAGAGACATGGTTCGCACACAGAGGCATATTTGGCGCGATGTAAATGTTGATAAACCGAAAAGGTTGCAAATTGAGGTCTTTGTAAATCAAGGTTCTACTGTAGTAGCATGGCACGTAAGTACCTAAGTTCCAATATCGTGAACTATTTTTGTGTCAGGACGTGTGCATAAGTGCCGTGAAAGAGCGCGACATTGACGCCAAGCTCAAAGACGTGATAGAAGAGTGGGGCGGACAGACGCTCAGCTTTTCCCCCTTCAGGACGAGAGGGGAACTGCTGCTCAAAGGAGCCGACACCGCTGAAAAGATCTCCATGATGGAGGACAGTCTGATGGTTCTGACCTCGCTGCTCAGCAACAGGTACGGCAGAGCGGAGAACATTTTGTCCTGCTCAAAAGAAGAAGGGCCAATGTGACTCCTCCCTCTGCAGGTACAACGTTCCCTTCAAGCCGACCATCCAGATTTGGGTCCAGAAACTGTCCAACACCTCAGAAATCATTGAGAAGTGGTTGTCCGTCCAGAACCTGTGGATCTACCTGGAGGCAGTGTTTGTGGGTGGAGACATTGCCAAGCAGCTGCCTCAAGTAGATTACCAAGTGACTGCATGTTGCTGTGTGCTAATTGCTAAGCTAACTAATGTTTTGAACATCATTAGGAGGCCAAACGCTTCCAGAACATAGACAAGTCGTGGCAAAGGATCATGCAGAGAGCCCACGAACTTACTAACGTGGTCCAGTGTTGCGTTGGAGACGAAACGCTGAGTCAGGTGCAGACGCAAAAGCCCTAGATTTAAAGTAAGACCCACATTCGTTTTAACCCTTGTGGTCTTCTTCTGCTCTCCAGTTGCTTCCTCACTTGCTGGAGCAGCTGGAGGTCTGTCAGAAGTCTCTGTCAGGTTACCTGGAAAAAAAGCGTCTGGTGTTTCCTCGCTTCTTCTTCGTGTCTGACCCCGCCCTGCTGGAGATCCTGGGCCAGGCCTCCGACTCACACACCATCCAGGCAAGACACGTGGTGTTGATCCGCTGATGTTTAACGAACTCATGCTCATCATCTCTTCCTCTCAGCCTCACCTGCTAAGTCTCTTCGACAACGTCAACAGAGTCGTATTCAGCGAGAAGGTATACGACCAGATTGTCAGCTTTCAGTCTCAAGAGGGTGAAACTGTGGAGCTGAGCCAAAGCATTTTGGCCCAGGTTAGTTGTAGAACTTCTGAATGACGCAAAGGACACCAATCTTATCTTGGTGGTTCCTTTGCCCAGGGGAATGTGGAGGTGTGGATGGGCCAGCTTTTGGCCGGTGTGCAGCAGACCCTTCATGCCATTATTCGCAAAGCCTATCTGGCTATTGGCGAGCCAAGTCTGAAAATTGTGGAGTTCCAGTCCGCATTTCCTGCTCAAGTGGGCCTGCTGGGAATCCAGATGATCTGGACCAGAGATGCAGAGGAGGCGCTGATCCTCAGCAAGTCAGACAAGAAGGTGTGCTTTTATTTTGAAAGTGGGTGGCTAAGTGTAACTAATTGTCATTGTTCTTTGATTGACTTGCAGATCATGCAGACAACCAATCAAAAGTTCCTAGACCTCCTTAATGAGCTGATCGATATTACCACCAGGGATCTGAGCAAGAACGAGAGGACCAAATACGAGACGCTAATAACCATTCACGTCCACCAGAGGGACATCTTTGATGAGCTGGTGGGAAGAATGATAGACGCTGAGAAACTCACTGAGATTCAACAGAGGGCCAGAAAATGTTTGACATCGTCTCTATCAGGTGCATCTCAACGTACGGTCTGCGTCAGACTTTGAGTGGCAGAAGCAATCGAGGTTCTACTTCATGGAGGAAGGAGACAAATGTGTGATCCAGATCACAGATGTGGCGTTCACCTACTGCAATGAATACCTGGGCTGCACTGACCGACTGGTCATCACACCGCTAACCGACAGGTACACATGACCCATAACAATATGAAACTTGAAGTGAAGCTGTCTGCATGTTTTTCCAGGTGTTACATCACTCTGTCACAGGCCCTGGGCATGAGTATGGGCGGGGCTCCGGCTGGTCCCGCAGGAACAGGTGACGCAGACTCTAGTAGCAGTAGGGATGGGTACCGAAACTCGGTTCCTGAAAAGCCAATGTGCACCGTAGTAACCAGACCGGAAAAAAAGTTGCTTTTGGTGCAAAATAATGCATTGACACATTAGTGAAGCTATCAAAACAGTCACACACAGAGAGTCTGGCACTCTTTTTTTAATGTTATTCTCGCTCCAAAAGGGGAACTGCACTTTTTTGAAATTATTCCTACAATTCACAATCTCTATGTAAGACAACTTAAAGACCACACATTTTTTCTTTACTTATGCATTCTAATTTATAATAAACGGCAAGTACGAGGTGGCAAACAATGCAGCAAAAGGCGGTACTCTAAAGCCTTCTAAAAAACCTTCAAAAACCGCCAACAATACTCTATTTACATCTCGTGACCTGAATTTTAACCAGGTATATTGTATATTGTTATTATAAGCACTAATGCAGAGGAACTACTTTTAGTGGCGCCGTGATCGCAAAGAGGTGACTCAATTATGCAGCTATTGACATACTGAGCTGCTGCATCGCATCTGAGTTGGTAAAAGTTCATTCTTGTGGCCATAAACTGAGAAGTTGGTCAACTTTGACATTGAACTTAGACCTGGAGTTGGTGAGAAAGTCACAAAAAGTCTCACATTTTGTTTGCCTTTTTACCTGCATGAGGATTGTAATTAATTATTTTTTCAAACAGGAAGATATGAACATCCCATCAGTCAGCATCCCAGAGATAGCAAACATTGTACAGTAAGCGATTGTTTTATTAGACTTAGACAAACTTTAATGATCCACAAGGGAAATTGTTCCACACAGTAGCTCAGTTACAAAGGATGGAAAAGATAACACAAGGCCACAAAAAGAGGGCGAAAACAAAAGGTGTAAAGTAATGTACCATCATAGCAATATAAATATAACATATAGGTGATATTTACATATTATATATACAGTATATAATTTATACAATATATATAACAAATCCCAATTACCATGTACAATATTACAGTATATATAACAGCTGCAGCAAAAAAAAAGAGAGTAGATCCAGCAGATAATATACATTATTGTACTTTATTAGAACCAGTATACTGTACAGCCCTGCTACAAACATAATGTAATGTAGCAGTATAACAATACTAATAAATTAAAAACAATACTATACGGCCTTTGAAAAATACCGGTACATTTTTTTTTCATCCGTATGCTGCGGTGCGGCGGTGACGTACGGAGCCGAGGTGCATGATGTTGAGTGTCAACGCGCGCACACAGAGTGCATACAAGAACAGCGTGGCGAGGAAGAATGGCAAAAAACTTCTAAAAGTTGTAACTCATACTCTGTATATTCAGGCTCAAAACAATAAGATTCTGAAGCATCATTTGTCCCAAAGTAGTCATTGTCTGCATTAAAAGTAGTGTTGTTGTTGAAGTAAATAACGAACGTGGTGACGTGTCTGTGAAATTAATACGGCATTGTATGCTTAAAATGAGCAAAATATGTAAATATTACATGTTCTTATGAATGTGCTTCTTACTACATTACATATATACTTACATCATGTATATAAAACATTGAAGGAGGTTTTTGGATGTTTCATAGTACGCTTTGTGGGCGGAATAGAGAAAATTGAATTTCCTCCATTGTTAGCTGACTCTTGCTAGTGTTTATTTACAAGTTAGAATGTATATATATATAAAAAAAAGCAAAACATATGTCTTTTTGTCTCACATAAGGATTGTGAATAAGTGGCAAAATTCCAAAGTAAGAGCAGTTCCCGTTTAACACAGCACAGACATTTCGCCGGTGCCACAAAACTTCCTCATTATGCCCCAATCATGGTTAAGAAAGGCGAGTGTATTCACGAACCTCAAAATTCTGGACTACAACAGAAGAGTGATTGAGGGTCTAGTAAGATGACAATGTTGTGCAGGCAGGCAGGTACTTTTTATCTGAACACAGCCTTGTCCTCGTCAAAACACAGCAACCACCAAATGCCCTTCGTAATAAAAGCGCAGCCCGCTAAATCCTGTCTGACAAGCATGTTTTGTTTTTTTGGCATATTCGCTGTGTTCTGTAATTATTTTGATGGGTTTTATTTCATATAATATTTTATTTACATTATGGAAGTGTTTAGATAACAATTCAGCTCAACTTGCCTTTTTTTGTACCGGTTCTGGCACTCTTTCAGCATCAGCATTGTTTACAGTAGTACCGATTTTGGTACTAGTATCAGTAAAACTTTAAGCGATACTCATCCCTAGGTAGAAACTTCGATTTGTGTTGGAAATTGTTTATTCCATTGCATCTTTTGTCTGCAGGAAAGACAGAGACCACCAAGGACATGGGCCGCTGCCTGGGGAAGTACGTGGTGGTTTTCAACTGCTCCGACCAGATGGATTACAGAGGACTCGGGCGCATCTACAAAGGTGAGCTAAAGAACAAGTCGATAGTGCTGACTCAACTAGAACACGGGGTCACTCTTGCAGGTCTGGCCCAGTCCGGCGCCTGGGGCTGCTTCGATGAGTTTAACCGCATTGAGCTGCCGGTGCTCTCGGTCGCTGCTCAGCAGATCTACATCGTCCTGCAGTGTAAGAAGAACAAGAAGAAGCAGTTTGTCTTTACTGACGGAGATGTAGTCAGCATGGACCCTGAGTTTGGCATTTTCCTCACCATGGTAATGGACCTAAAACAGTTAGAACATTAGTTTGCAGGTCGCTCCTATTTTATGAACATCAGAGCTTCCTCAGAACCACAGCTTAACATCGTGAATACTTTTATTCTATTTTCACCCGTATGCTCCTGGTTCTGCAGAACCCTGGTTACGCCGGTCGCCAGGAGCTGCCAGAGAACCTCAAGATCCAGTTCCGTACGGTAGCCATGATGGTTCCAGACCGAGCCATCATCATGAGGGTCAAACTAGCCAGTGCTGGATTCCGTGACAACCAGGTCCTTAGTCGGAAGTTCTACACCCTCTACAAGCTGTGTGAGGAGCAGCTGTCCAAACAGGTCAGATGACAAAAGGGGTTACGTTTCACCTGTCAAGGGTTATCGGTTACTTCAGTCGCCATCTTGTCGCCATGACCCTAGGTCCATTATGATTTTGGCCTAAGGAACATTTTGTCAGTCTTGAGGACGCTGGGCTCAGTCAAGAGATCCAACCCATCAGAACCAGAGAAGACTGTGGTCATGAGGGTCCTGAGAGACATGAACTTGTCCAAACTGGTGCGTCAAAAAAGCAAGATAGTAGCTTCTAGCTGTGACTAGGGCTGGACAGTTAATACATTTTAATTTCGATTTCCACTAAGTCTTCTCACGATTATGAAAATATAATGATCGGAAAAAAAAAAGATTAAAGGGCCTTGCAACGTGCATACAAATTCCGGAGCTTGTGACAGTGAAACAGATGAAAAGCGAATGAGTGGAAAAAAGAGCATTTCTATAGAAGTTTGGGATCTCACCATGATTGCTATTTTTATTTGACACAGCACTCGTATGCCTAATCAATAATCACTAAACTCAATAGAAGAAGGCATATGATTTCCACGTTCACTTAACCGCGGACAGAGTCACATAATTGGCCAATAAAACGGAATCCGCTGACAAATGCAAAATAATATCAGGGAAATTGACGTAAATGTAAGTGAAATGTGAAAAGACATTTATTTGGGAAAAAATGAGTCCGGAGAGCTCATTTATTCCCCCGACACACTCAAACGCTGGCCCTCCTGAACTCAACAATGTCGAGATGGCCACTTGAAACAACAACTAAACTACAAATCTAAAACTAGCAGGAACAATCCGTACACCCACAACACATCTCATCTGCTTGTGTTGTTGTGAACGACATCATTCATGGATGTAAGATCAATGTACAAACAGTGATCGCAACTTGAGAGGCTCGCTCTTTTTTACAGCCTCAAGTCGTCTCTTTACTCTTCAAGCTGAGAACAGCAGCACAGCACACTCCCCCCCCCCTTTCACAATAATAGCGCAATACGCCACATCCGGTCTGACTGCACGAACAAAATAAAGGTAAAAAAAAAAAAACTTTACACAGGCATAATGTACTTAAAGTACTTATTAACACATTTGCACAATTATTATGCTTAGACCTAAAATACTGGTCAAAATTGTCCAAAGATTTATGGCACCAATAAATGTGAGGATTTTTGCATTTAATTAACAAACACTTTATTAAATTGTATTTGACACAAAAAGCACACAATATGGTGGTAAAATACGTGTAAAAGGTAAAAATATTTTATTAAAGACAAACTGTGAAATTGTCTTGTTTTTTTTATATTGCTATTGTTATTTAAATTATTGTTATTGCTATTTATTATTTTAGTTTATTCGTTACTAATTTACATCCAGGTTTTTTAAATCTGTCTTTAAAGTTGAGTTTGGTGGTACAATAAATACTCATGTTTTCAAATTAATGAATAATCGTGTAATTAATTGTGATTACAATAGCAATCAAAATAATCTGAATTATTATTTTTGCCATTATCGTCCAGCCCTAGCTGTGAGCTCTTTCGTCTACTTCTGTAACCATATTTGGTTTTGTAGGTGGATGAGGACGAGCCTCTCTTCACAAGTCTGATTAACGATCTCTTCCCTGGTATCGGTACGTCACACCATGAACACGTTTCTGATTAGACTTACCTGACCCACGTTCCACCTGTCTTCCTCACTAGTTCTTGATAAAGCTGGCTATCCTGACCTAGAGTCATCCATCCATAAACAAGCTCAGCTGAACGGTCTGATCCCCCATCCTCCGTGGATCCTCAAGCTTGTTCAGCTTTACGAGACACAACGCGTCCGACACGGTACCTTGTTGAAGTCCGAACATTGCAATGCCGAGCGTTGTTTATCGATGTTCTCGCGCAGGAATGATGGCATTGGGTCCGAGCGGCGCCGGGAAGACCACCTGCATCCACACTTTGATGAATGCCATGTCGGACTGCGGCGCACCACACCGAGAGATGAGGATGAACCCCAAAGCCATCACAGCCTCGCAGATGTTCGGCACGCTGGACGTCACCACCAATGACTGGACGGACGGCGTCTTTTCCACTTTGTGGCGCAAAACTCTGAAGGCCAAAAAGGTGAAATGAAGCTCCTAAGTAACTGTGTTGAAGGTATTTAACATCTGCATGTGTGTCAGGGAGAACACGTTTGGATCGTGCTGGATGGACCAGTGGACGCCATCTGGATTGAGAACCTCAACTCTGTTCTTGATGACAACAAAACTCTAACGCTGGCTAACGGAGATCGAATCCCCATGGCGCCCTGCTGCAAGGTGGACACACAGCGTAGTGCTTGCCACTTCCTATGCAGACAGGAAGTAAGCGCTCTTGATACAGATAATGAGTCGTCATGTCTTTGGGCCTCAAGATCGTCTTTGAGCCACACAACATTGACAACGCCTCGCCAGCTACTGTGTCCCGCAACGGAATGGTGTTCATGAGCTCGTCGGTGCTGAGCTGGAGGCCCATCTTGCAGGCTTGGTTGCAGAAGGTACCGGAAGAGCAAGCCATCGCCCTCAAAGTCTGCTTCGACATCTGCTACCAGGCGCTGTTGGACTTTGTGTCCACTGCTGTGAGTCCAAAGATGGCAGTGCTGGAGTGCATGTACATCAGGCAGACCATCGACCTTCTTCAGGTGAGACACGATTGCACGATGCGACAATGAAACCCAACGTAGTATGTTTTTTTTGTCATGTGGGGTTCAGGGTCTGCTCCCCACCGCAGAAGAAAAACAGAGTTGCCATGGCAACGTGGGTCGACTGTTTGTGTTTGCTGTCATGTGGTCTCTGGGAGCGCTGCTGGAGCTGGACGACAGGGCCAAGATGGAAGACTTCCTGAAGGTTTGTGCGGTTACATTTAAGGAGCCGTCGATGGCCTCTGTCAGCCATCTTACAAAACAAACTGAAACTACTAGATGAAGAACCACAGCTGGGGTCTGGACCTTCCGCACACTCAGGACGAGCAGACCATCTTTGAGTTCACTGTGGTTGAGCAGGGAAAGTGGGAGCACTGGTCCAACAAGGTCTGCGCATGGATACACTTCTAAAAGTAACGCTAAGCAAGTAACAGCATTTTCCCAATCATCCAGGTCCCAGAGTACATTTACCCCAAAGACCACGTTCCAAACTACTCTTCCATTCTGGTTCCGAATGTGGACAATGTGAGGACAGACTTCCTGATGCAAACAATCATGAAGCAGCAGAAGGCAGTCCTGCTGATCGGAGAGCAAGGCACAGCCAAGACAGTCATGATTAAAGTGAGTGTACTGTAGCTTTAGCACTCAGTGTTTAGCATCCCTCACCCACTCTGCACTGTTACTATAAATAGTATAATTTGTCTATAAAATTGTTATAAGTACACCTCTGCATAACATTGTATCATTAAAGAAGAAAACATAAAATAGAAAATAAAACTTCAACAAATAACAACTTTATTAACATTGTTTTTCAGGTTCAGGTTTAGTTTATTCAGGCATTTAAACATTTGAGGGACAAGCGGTAGAAAATGGATAGATGGACAAATAAAGAGAGGACATTAGTAGTTTGAAATGGAATAGGCAGAAGCTAAAGCTTATTACACCGATCCCAGTGTATTTACAACTGCCAATGTCTTATGACGCAGTTATACATGGTTTCTTTCCTGTTTATCACAAAAAAATGAAAAAGCACCATCACATTAGTTTTGCATTCTTAGTATCCCTTCTCAATATATTTTTTATAATTGATTTATTGAAAATAATTTCAAATGTCAAGTTTTTCGTCCAACTTATTTCATACATTAATCCCAACAAACGACACAAGATGCTGCTTTGCACTCGTTCTCATGTATGCTTTTTTACATTGTTTTTAGTCTGTATCAGAAAATATATACTGTAAGTGCATCAGTTTGACTGGAATAAAAAAAAAAATCCTTATTTAAAGTACTTTTTGACCATTTGATACTGAAAAATAAAATTGTATAAACTCAATAAATAATAGTAAATTCAAATTGATCAGCAACATTAACACAGATGCTCAATATATAAAACCCTTTAACCTGCAAAACAAAACAAAAATCCTTATTTAAACTACTTTTTCACCATTTGATACTGAAAAATAAAATTTTATAAACTCAATAAATAATAGTAAATTCAAATTGATCAGCAACATTAACACAAATGCTCAATATATAAAACACTTTAACCTGCAAAACAAAAACATATAAAACAATGTGTGCTGTTTTATTTGATCAAAATAAGGAAGTCAAGATTAATGGCTACAACGAGCATGTTTTGTAGTGCACAGCTTTTCGAAGTGGGGTTCGAAGCATGACACTGCATGATACCGATAAAGCATGTTCCCCGTGGTCAAACGCGTCCCCCAGGGGGTCCGCCCTACTATTTGAGAAGGACTAACTGCAGGAACTTCTGTCTGGCTCCCTCTGCAGGGATACACCAACAAGCTCGACCAAGAGATCCACCTCACCAAAACACTGAACTTCTCGTCGGCCACGTCTCCCAACATGTTCCAGAGGACCATCGAGAGCTACATCGATAAGCGAATGGGCGCCATTTACGGGCCACCTGCCGGGCGCCTGATGACCGTCTTCATTGACGACATCAACATGCCCATCATCAACGAGTGGGGCGACCAGGTCTGCTCTGATTGTTTCACTGCAAAATAATAATCTATTATCAGTTCCTTCTGTATTTGAAGCATTGTCCTTGCCCCCTGTCCTACCCAGATAACCAATGAGATTGTGCGTCAGCTGATGGAGCAGGGAGGTTTCTATAGTTTAGATCGCCCAGGAGAGTTCCTTACTGTGGTTGATGTTCAGGTAAACCCAGGCAGGTACTTTTACAAACTTTTTAGAACTGTAATCTCATCTTCGGTCCCAGCTGGTGGCGGCCATGATCCACCCCGGAGGCGGCCGTAACGACATCCCGCAGCGCCTGAAGCGTCACTTCTCCATCTTCAACTGCACGCTGCCCTCCAACTCGTCCATCGATAGGGTGTTCGGCACCATGGCTCAGGGCTACTTCTGCCCGGAAAGGGGATTCCCAGCCTCTGTGTGCGACCTTGCCGCTGCCCTTGTGCCCACCAGCAGGCGGGTGTGGCAGGCAGTGAAGGCCAAGGTCAGGACTTGTCTGGTCTCCACTTAATACTTTTATTCTTGGAAGCCTCTAATATGGTGATGTTTGTGCAGATGTTGCCATCTCCTGCCAAGTTCCACTACATCTTCAACCTGAGGGACTTGAGCAGAATCTGGCAGGTAAACTAACTAGCAACCAACCGATATAGTTTTTTCAGGGCCGATACCAAATGTTAGTAATGCAGGAGGCCGATAACCAATTTTTGGAGCCTATATTCATTTGCAATAAAAGTTAGCTAAACATGAATAGTAAATGTCAGTTAGACAAGGCTTTAAGTAATTTTTTAAAATGTTTTATGTGGCACTGATGTTCAGGGGATTGTACAAACTCTGTCTGTCTAGTGCTGCGGGTCAAAGGAGCATCAACATTTGCATTTCACAATATGGGAAATCTTCTTAGAAAAGTGGTAAAAATACAGGTTTTCTCTACATCAAAACTTGCCATGTACTCAATTTTACACAATTTCATAGCAGTTTATGGAATAATGCATTATAAGGTTTCTTCGTGAGAAACGCTGACATATTGCAGACATTTAAAGAAAAACAATTCCATGTTCCTTCCTGTATCTTATAATTGAGACATTTTTCAAGCTGGCTGACATCACTTCTTCCTGGGTGTTACAGAAAGTAAGAGAATGTGTGAGCTAGTGCCTGATCTTCCTTACTTATTTAATAAGTCCCCTGTTTGTCAGGATTCTACAAAATTTAGATTTTTTTTGCAGATAAATCTTTTCTGACGTCCTGATGTAAATCTATCTCTGTCGGCACCATGATTGATTGAATCACGGAACATAAAACCCGCCATGCTCCAAGTGTCACAGAGGGAGGCTTGTCAAGCGATTCGATCGCTGCAGTGATGAAAACAAACAAAACAGGACCGGGGAGATGCCAGGAAGGAAGGACAAAAACTGGATTTGCGGGGAAAATTGGACGTTTTGTAAGCAGACGACCAGCTCTGCAAGGAGAGAAAAGGACGCGGTAAACGTAGCTGTGCAGCCGGGAAAAGAACTGAAATAAATTATTGTCAAATATTAATCATATTTGGGGAAAATTAATGACAATGACAGTATTTTTTTTTTCTTAAATTTTTTTTTTATTTAATTGGGCTCCAGCAAAAAGGAAACTTTTCTTATGCTGGGCAAAAGGGCTTGAAAAATGGTTATTACTATCTACTTCAGTAATTATAATTAAAAAAAATACTGCTTTCGTATATGTATTGTATCTGCTGATTGAGTTATGTTGTTGTGTAAGTTCTGTAGTGTAAGTAAAAAATTAAAAAAAATCTAAAATACCGGTTTAAGTCAAAATGCCAAATAGCGATGTCAATAATCCGTTGATCTCTAATGCCAACGCTGGGCCACTCAGAGAGAAACCAGCTGAGGGCAGCATGAAGCGTTCTCGTGTATCATTGTTTTTCAGGGCATTCTTGCCATCACGTCAGATGTTTGTCAGAGCGTTGAGATCCTGGCAGCCCTTTTTCATCACGAATGTAACCGAGTGCTCGCCGACCGCTTCACCGACTGCAGCGACACACAGACCTTCAGCGACCTCCTGGTGAAGGTGTGTATGCCCGCATTTGATATTCCGGTCATGATTTTTGATTTTTTTTATTGCGTCTATGTCCACAATTCATCAGATTACAATAGAGGATCATGGGAAAGATTTAACTGAGCACGTTCATTGGGACAGCAGCTTTGTGGACTTCTTGCGAGATGCTCCAGAAGCAACGGGAGACGAGCCGGAGAATTCCGTCCTGGAAGCTCCAAAGGTGTGCTCACCTTAGGTCAAGACGCTGCGATTTCTCTTGATTGTCGACCAAAATGTGGCTTTCATTGACAGGTGTATGAGCCAACCCCGTCGCTGGATGCACTGGCAGAGCGCCTGTGTGTCTTTCAGCAGCAGTACAACGAGGCCTTGAGGGGCGGAGCTATGGACCTGGTCTTCTTCAAGGTTACCCTGTTGTCATAGCTATGTCGTTGGCGGCCGTGTTGATGTGCTGTCTCTCCCTTAGGACGCAATGACCCACCTGGTACGCATCTCACGCATGCTGCGGACGCCGCAGGGGAACGCCCTTTTGGTAGGTGTCGGCGGTTCAGGCAAGCAAAGCCTCACGAGACTGGCATCGTTCATCGCCGGCTACCAAACCTTCCAGATCACGCTGACGAGGTAACATCAAGTGACGGTCACGTGTTACTGAAACTTGTTGAGAGAATTGCTACTACAGTGGAACTTTGATTTTCGAACTTAATTAGTCTTCAACGTGGTTCGTAAATCAAAAAGTTTGTATAGTGAAGCAAATTTCTCCATAAGCAATAATGTAAATATGTATAATGGGTTCCAGCCTCGACAAAAGTACATATTTTCGTAAAGGTTTGTACACTTTGAACACAATGTAAAGTGCTATACAGTACTTTACATCAAACAAACATAACAAGGAGGTGATGAATCAACTTTCTCTTTATGAACAAGCCAACAACAACAGTCTGAACTGTGCTGTATGCGCTGCTCTATCATCATGCGCAAACATACAAAAGTCCCTCTGGTGCCCTCACAAACGATCAGAAATCACAAACATCCTTAACTTTAACAACCAATTTGCCACAATAATAACATTTTCAAAAGTAAAATCCACTTACAGTAAATTAACAAGCAGAAAGAGGAAGAGAAGTGAGGGGGGGTGGGGAGGCGCCGTGTGTGTTTGGTTCTTGAAAGAGGCGCCGCTGAACGAGAGGGAGTCCTCCCCGCTGTGAAATAAGTCCGCTTGGCATCTTTTTCCAAAAAAAGTCAGTTCTCATCACAAATAAAAACTTGCTGTGGTGCGAAGGCGGCTTCCTCAATCTCTTCAATACAAGCAAGCACAAAATGGCTGCAAGCGGGACACAAAGTGAATGAATGAAGCGTTCCTACAGAGACATGGTCCACACACAGAGGCATACTCGGCGTGATCTAAAACTTAGTACACAGAAAAGTTTGCAAATAGAAGGGTTCGTAAATCGAGGTTCCACTGTACGTCCTGTGTGCGTGCGGCATGCAGGTCATACGGCAGCACCAACCTGTTGGAGGATCTGAAGGTCCTCTACCGGCTCGCTGGCCAGCAGGGAAAGGGAGTCACTTTTCTCTTCACTGACAATGACATTAAGGATGAAGCCTTCCTGGGTACAGAACCTGGAAACACAGTTAGTCCACTTTTTGACAGCGACGTCCTAATGAGACACTTCCTGTCCTCCTCAGAGTACATGAACAACGTCCTGGCCAGTGGCGAAGTCTCTAACCTGTTTGCACGGGATGAGCTGGATGACATCACCCAGGGCCTCATTCCCGTCATGAAGCGACAGCAGCTGCGCCGACCTCCGACCCCGGAGAACCTCTACGAATTCTTCCTGTCTCGCGTGCGCAGCAACCTTCACGTCGTCCTCTGCTTCTCGCCGGTGGGGGAAAAGTTTCGGACTAGAGCTCTGAAGGTGAGTCATTGTGTGGAATATATCACTAATGTGGTTGCACGCTGCTGAGCTTTGACCTGCTCAGTTCCCAGGCCTGATATCGGGCTGCACCGTGGACTGGTTCCAGCGCTGGCCTCGGGACGCCCTGGTGGCTGTATCGCATCACTTCCTGTCTCAGTACCAGGACCTCCGCTGCTCTGAAGAAGTGAAGCACAGTGTGGTGGTTACCATGGGAACGTTTCAGGTACTCAGAAGTCAATTTTAAGTAGACAGCATCGGATCACATGATTTGTCTCTTCAGGACACTGTGGCGGAGAAATGCATCGAATACTTTGAACGTTACCGCCGCCAGACGTTTGTGACGCCCAAATCCTACTTGTCCTTCATCACCGGCTACAAGTTGGTCTACACTGAGAAGATGGATCACGTCGGCACGCTGGCCGAGCGCATGAAGACAGGTAGACTGCCAACCTAGGTTTCTACCTCTATGTGGGCGTGGTTTATTGCAAAATGAGCGGGTTTCTTTGTTGTTGTTGTTGCAGGTCTGAGCAAGCTGATGGAGGCGGAGCAGTCGGTGTCTCAGCTCTCTGCACAGCTGCAAGTGAAGGAGCAGGAGCTCGCTGTCGCCTCCCAGAAGGCAGATGAGGTCCTGCAGGAGGTCACTGTCAAAGCTCAGGCTGCTGAGAAGGTTTGACTTTGCAAAATCATCCTCAATCTCATATTGGATTTAATTCTCAGAGTTAGCTCCTGTGTTACAGGTCAAGCAGCAGGTACAGAAGGTAAAGGACAAGGCTCAGCTTATCGTCGATGAGATTGAAGCGGATAAAAGTGCGGCCGAGTCCAAACTGGAAGCGGCCAAACCGGCGATGGAGGCAGCTGAGGCAGCGCTGCAGGTGTGACCCTCGAGACTTGTACACACATTTGCATGCCTCAGAAGCTTCTACTTCTCTTGTTGTGTCCACAGACCATCAAACCGGCCGACATTGCCACAGTGAGGAAACTTCAAAAGCCGCCTCATCTCATCATGAGGATCATGGACGCCGTGCTACTGCTCTTCCAGAGGAAGGTGGCTGGCATTCACACTTTGACCTTCAAGCTGTACTCAAACTGAAGGCTTGATTTTTATGTCTTGATGTCTCTCGAGTTCAGGTGGACACGGTCATGGCTGACTCTGAACGTCCTTGCCCTCGTCCTTCCTGGACCGAGGCCATGAAACTGATGCAAAACTCTTCCTTCCTCAGCATGCTGCTCAACTTCAGCAAGGTCCCACACACCATCACAGCTGGAGTTTCTTTGAATACTACATTAATGATAACTTAAAGTACCAGTAGAGTGGAAAAACGAGTATATGTTATATTGTTGATTGTGTTACATTGTATCCATTAAACCATATCCAATTGTATTCACAATCCGCAAAGTTGTGAAAATACCGTCTAAATATCACAAAATGCCACTAATTCAGTCAGCCATTTTGAATATTCAGTTCCGAATATCTTCGGCAATTTCCGTAGATTCTACGTCATTTTAGTAACGCTTCTGCACTCTGACCATATTATCAGATCAGTCAAACTGGAAATATGCAATAATTGGAAAGAGATGTGCTGTTTATTATTCACAATCCTTATGTAAGACAAGAACACATATGCTTGGCTTTTATATGCATTCCAAATCATAAACAGCTAACAATTGAGTCAACAGGTTGAAGGTCCTCTATTCCGCCCATTACACCCCCCCCAAAAACATTCAGAAACTGCAAACAATATTCCATTTACATGTCCTGACCTGAAAATTAAACAAAATATGAGTGATATTGCTCCAACGCAAATGGTGTATTTTAGCGGCGCATTGATAGCAGTGAGCTAATGCTAGGTTACGCGGATATTTTTGACACTTTAAGCCGGCGGCTGCTCCTGCTTTTTTTCAAACTTGCTCAAAGTAAATTTTAAATTTACTCATCTGGTAGTAGACAAACGTGGGTATGGACCGATAAGTTGGTCGACTTCAACATCCCTTGAGATAGCGAAAAAGGCACTAAAAGACGTAGTTGCGGCAACTATTATTCAACACTTATTTAACACGATTGAGTCTTCATCCAAATGGAATTACGTGAGCGTCCCGACGGTCGGCATCCCAGCGAGAGTGGAAATGTCACAGTAAGTGTTAGTTTTATTGTAGTTTATTATTGGTAGTTTGTATGTTTAGCACCTAGCAATTTGGCTGCTCGGGCTATAGTGTTACAATAAAGCTGTATCCATTTAGTACCCGGCGTCTAAAACTTATTCCTCATCCTCTTTGTGTACGGGCTCAAAAATATAAGGTACGGGATCATAATTTTTCTCAAAGTAATCGTTGTTGGCTCTCACAAAGTCTGTTTGATTTGCATTGTCGTTAATGGGGAAGGGATATATATATATATATATATATATATATATATATATATATATATATATATATATATATATATATATATATAAAACAATAGCTTTAATATAGAGGTAACTTGTTATTCCACTCTACTGCTACTTTAACAGTTATCTGACTGTCTTTACGCAGGACTCCATCACAGAGGAAGTAGTAGAGCTGATGGCGCCTTACCTGGAAATGGACGACTACAACCTGGAGTCAGCCAAGAGGATCTGTGGCAACGTGGCTGGACTATGCTCGTGGACGCTGGCCATGGTCGACTTTTTCTCCATCAACAAGGAAGTCCTTCCTTTGAAGGTAAACTTCCTCCAAGATGTCCAGCACTTGCCTGGAGGAAGCCTTTAATGAAGGTGCATGAAGCGCTTATGTAATGTTGTGTTTGTGTGTGCATGCTAACAGGCCAACCTGGCGCTGCAGGAGTCTCGCCTGCTGGTGGCTCAGGCTGAGTTAGCGCAAGCTCAGGAGCAGCTGGATGCGAAACAGCAGCAGCTGGATGCTGTGCAGGTGACCACGTGACTTCCCTCCATTCGACATTGATATTGTTCATTCATGATCTAGAAATGACACAATCTTGTTGATTGAACTGGACTAAAGGCACTCTATGATGCCGCCATGATGGAGAAGCAGCACCTAGAGGACGATGCCTCTGCGTGCCGTCGTAAAATGACCAACGCAACGGCGCTCATTGACGGCCTTGGAGGAGAAAAGGTCAGCTTCCATTTATCTTGTTTACCTGTGTTTCTTCATGTCAAGGACCTCTCCCTCCATCTTCCCGCTTTTCAGGTACGCTGGACTGACAGCAGCGCCGGTTTTCAGACACAGATCAAACGGCTGGTCGGGGACGTCCTGTTGGCCTCTGGCTTCCTGTCCTATGCGGGACCCTTCAACCAGGAGTACCGCAGCCTTCTGCTGGAGATGTGGAAGAAGGAATTGGAGGACAAGCTCATCCCCTTCAGCCCAGTAAGACCACACCTCTTGTTCCGTGCCCTCAGTTAACATCAGATTGGTAAACATCTTATTCCACCCCCAGGATGTGAATGTGATTGGTCTCCTGGTGGACAACGCCACAGTTAGCGAATGGAACCTTCAAGGGCTACCCAGCGATGACCTGTCCACCCAGAATGGTATCGTGGTGACCAAGGCGGCCCGATACCCGCTGCTGATTGACCCCCAGGGTCAAGGGAAAGCATGGATTCAGAACCGAGAGCGAGAGCAGAACCTGCAGGTGAAGATGAAGGGTGCTGTAAATGAAGTTAAAACAATACATTCAAACTGATAGATGCATTTCTCACCCCTCTCAGGTGACGTCTTTAAACCACAAATACTTTCGTTCCCACCTGGAGGACACTTTGTCTCTCGGGCGACCCCTACTGCTGGAGGACGTTGGAGAGGAACTGGACCCTGCCCTGGACAACATCCTTGACAAAAACTACATCAAGTCTGGATCCACTTACAAGGTACGTCAGCTGCACACAATCCAACAACCCGTACAAATCTGTGGTGATCTTGTCAGTCCAATGTCTTCTGTCCCTTTGGTCTTGCAGGTGAAGGTTGGAGACAAAGAAGTGGATGTGATGAAGGGCTTCACCCTTTACATCACCACCAAACTGGCCAACCCTGCCTACAGCCCAGAGATCAGTGCCAGGACATCCGTGGTGGACTTCACGGTCACACAGAGAGGCCTGGAGGACCAACTTCTGGGGCGTGTCATTCTTCTGGAGAAACAAGTGGGACCTGAAGCATCTCAGTGTTTTAAGTTCAAACCATTGTATGTCGCCACTGAAATGTTATCTCCTGTTTGCCGTGGCCCCACCAGGAGCTGGAGGCGGAGCGTGTGCAGCTCCTAGAAGAGGTGACGTCCAACAAGAGGAAGATGCAGGAGCTGGAGGACAGTTTGCTCTTCAGACTGACCAGCACTCAGGGCTCTCTGGTGGAGGACGAGTCTCTGATCGAGGTGTTGCGGGTCACCAAGACCACTGCTCTGGAGGTATCACCTGTGCTACTCAGTGGTGATCAGTGTTAAGAAAAACGTATACATTTACTGGTAACGAGTAATCAACATAATTACTTACGTACGTCACAACACTGTTACCGATGCGTTTGATGTAACGTGGCACGGTACTTTTGATGTGGTTGTTCGTCAGCAAGACAGCGTCAGAAGCACAGCAAATTTAAGTGAAGTGTAAGGTGAAGTATATTTATATAGCGCTTTTCTCTAATGACTCAAAGCGCTTTACATAGTGAAACCCAATATCTAAGTTAAATTAAAACCAGTGTAGGTGGCACTGGGAGCAGGTGGGTAAAGTGTCTTGCCCAGGGACACAACGGCAGTGACTAGAATGGCGGAAGCGGGGATCGAACCTGGAACCCTCAAGTTGCTGGCACGGCCGCTTTACCAAGCGAGCCACGCCGCTCCCCAAATTCAATGCAAAAAGTAACTTTTTACTGATGAAAGGAACAACCAAATGTACTTGATATCAAATAGGAAGCGGCGACATCACACAGCCAACAACACACAACATGAAAGTACACGTTCCCACAATCCTACTACTGCGAGAGAAAAATATATATATATTTTTAATTTTTTTTAATTAGATCAATGCATATTCATCAACATAGAGCAACAATGTAAATATGCCAGAGTTAGCACAGTAGCTAATTTTCATTTGTTGTCCTAAGGCAGGTTAATACAGTAAACATTCAACAAGTCATGATACAAAAGAATACACAAATCAGGAGACATTACACATTACAAGCATACCATAAGCACAGACCATGGACAAAAAAATAAAACAAACAACAAACAAAAAAAACATGTGAATAATCTAATTGTGCGTGCATGCCTGCATAGTTTTCAACCACTGTTTCAGTGCGGTTTTAAATGTTAATTAGGTGTCACAGTTTCTGACATAGGCTGGATAATGAATAATGAACAACAATTAAGCGGTAGAAAATGGATGGATGGATGGATGGAATTCAATGACTAAAGTGACAAACTTGCAATCCTACAATACCCCATTTGTGGACAAGGAGCACATTCAAGCTAACACAATCTTGTGAATATGGAAAACTGCTGCTGCTAAGCTAACAAAGACAGCTGAGCTAAAAGGAGCGCTGTCTGAGTGCGCTCGCGCTGACGTCACAGGTCGCTTGGCAAAAGGCACAGCCTTTTAAAGGCACACATACACATTCTGCTCTCATGAAACATCCCTCAACTGCATATGCCAGATATTTGAAGTTTTTTTTTTTAAGTAACGCATTAAATACTTTTTCTGGTAATTAATTCATGAAAGCGCAATTCTGAAGTTAACAACTCTCGAGTAACTCTAATGACTTTTTAAAAGTAATTTGCGGAACACTGGTAGTGATGGTTGTCACATGATGCTAGGAATGACACATCCGCATCTTTTCTTCTAGGTGAGCGAGAAGCTGTCCATCGCTGCCGAGACAGAAGTCAAGATCAACCAGGCAAGGGAGGAGTACCGGCCTGTGGCCACCAGGGGGAGCATCCTGTACTTCCTGATTGTGGAGATGTCATTGGTCAACCTCATGTATCAGACATCTTTGCGTCAGTTCCTGGGCCTCTTTGACTCGTCCATGCAGCTCTCTGTCAGGTCGCAGGTCACCTCCAAGCGTATCAGCAACATCATCAGCTTCCTCACCTTGCAGGTGGCCGCCACACCGCCCTCTCACCAAAACCTGGCCATTCAATGTAGGCAACAGCTGTTTGTCCCGCCCGCAGGTGTACTGTTACACAGCTCGAGGTCTCTATGAGGAACACAAGCTGCTCTTCACCTTGTTGTTGGCGCTGAAGGTGGACCTGCAGGCCAAGAACATCATGCACTCTGACGTGCTGATCTTCATCAAAGGTCCGAGCATCCTCCTCTTCCTGCACCCTAGCTTCAGCGAAGTCATGTTCCAATGATTGCTGTCTGCAGGCGGCGCCTCTCTTGATCTCAACTCTGTGGAAGCAAAACCACGCCGCTGGATCCTGGATCAGACCTGGCTCAACCTGGTGCAGCTGTCCAGCCTCTCTGTGTTCTGTCAGATCCTGACCCAGGTACGACGCATCACTGTGGCGTTGCACCGGGCCAGAGCTTAGCATCGATGCTTGTGGTTTTCCAGGTAAGCCAGAACGAAAAGGCCTGGAAGACGTGGTTTGACAACTCGGCTCCAGAGGACGCCACGTTGCCTGATGACTATGAGCAGAAACTTGACACCTTTCAGAAGCTGCTTCTAATCCGTAGCTGGTGCCCGGACCGAACCATTGCGCAGGTCTGCTCCAGGTCACTTGGTCCAAACATAGTGGTTTGTCACGATGCCAATGACTAAATGGTTGTGCAGGCACGGCGCTACATCGCCCAGTCTTTGGGTCAGCAGTACGCCGAAGGTTTGGTTCTGGATCTGGACGCCATGCTGGCAGAGAGCGACAACAGGACTCCCATGGTTTGTCTTCTCTCGATGGGTTCCGACCCAACGGAGAACATTGAGAGACTAGCCAAGCAAAAGGTGCTCAACATTACGACTAAATACTTTATTTTAAACATTTTCAACCCTTGAATCACTTTTTTGTGGACCTGCAGGGAGCACCGTGCCGTCCTATCTCAATGGGACAAGGGCAGGAAGTCCATGCTCGCAGGCTATTGGCCAAAAGCATGACGGACGGCGGCTGGCTCCTCCTCCAGAACTGCCATCTTGGACTGGACTTTCTGGATGAGTTGCTGGAGACGGTCACCATGACAACAGCAGAGAGTGTCCACAGGGACTTTAGAGTGTGGCTGACAACGGACGTCCACCCGAGGTGAGACCACAGCATGGACCTTCAAGTTGAATGCCATTCTGGTGGACTTCGTCTTTGCCCAGGTTCCCCATCAGTTTTCTTCAGGCGTCCATCAAGTTCACCAACGAGCCTCCTCTCGGTAAAAATCTCCTCATCGAAGAACACATCTTTCAGGTTTTTCACGTTCCCTCATGATTCTTGATTAGGGATGAAGGCGGGTCTGAAGAGGACTTTCAGTGGCGTCACTCAAGACCAGTTAGAGATCAGTAGCCTGCCTCAGTGGCGCCCACTGCTGTATGCCGTCGCCTTCCTGCACACCACCGTGCAGGTAAGCCTTGTCTCTTTTTGTCTCACGGCGGTCACAGCAAACCTAAAGGGAAGCTGCACTTTTTGGGGGAATTTTGCCTATCAATTGCAATCCTATGTGAGACAAGAACACACGTTTTTCTTTTTTTATGCATTCTAATTTATCGATATTGTTATTATAGAACTATATATATAAGATATATATTATATATATATATACTGATATATATATATATATATATATATATATATATATATATATATATATATATATATATATATATATATATATATATATATATATATATATATATATATATATATATATATATATATACCGGTATATAAACTTTTTTTTGCGGCGCCGTGATCACAGAGAGCTCACTAGCTTACTCCATTTGTATCTCGCATTTACCAAATATTAGCGATATTGTTGTAATAGAACTATATATATAATATATATATAAACTTTTTTTAGCAGTGCCGTGATCACAGAACGCTAACTAGCTTGTGCGGCTACAGTATTGACGAACTGAGTAGTTGCTGCCGCATCGTCTCTAAGTTGGTAAAATCAAATTCTATATTATGAATCATGCTTCTCAACTTTTTAGAAGAAGTTGGTCAACTTTGACATTTGACTTCGACCTGGAGATGGCCAGAAAGACACAAAAAGACGCTTGTTTATGTCCACCTTTTAAGGAAAAATGTTTTACCTGCGTGAGGATTATAATTAGTTCTTCTTCGAAACGTGAAGATATAAACATCCCATCAGTCGGCATTGTACAGTAAGTGATTGTTTTATTATGTTCATAGTTTGTATTTCTTGTTTAGCACTTAGCAATACTGCCACATGATGCTTAGTGTTTCACTAAAGCAGGATTTGTTTAGCTCACAACTTCTAAAATTTGAAGCTCATCCTCCGTATATTCAGGCTCAAAAATATAATGTTCTGGATCATCATTTGTTCCAAAGTAGTCTTTGTTGTCTCTCCTGAAGTCTGCATGATTAGTAGTGTTGTTGTTGTTGAATTGAATAGCGAACGTTGTGATGCGTCTGTAACATTAATACACCGAAGTATGCTGAAAATGCGCAAAATACGTAAATATTACGTCTTATTTTGAATGTGCCTGTAACTCCATTACAAATAAACGTTTGATGGAGGTTTTTGAATGTATTTAGAGCGCTTTACAGGTGGAAAAGAGCCAATCCCATCACCTCCATTGTGAGCTGACTTTTGTTAGCGTTTATTTACGAATTAGAATGCGTAAAAAAAAAGATAAACATGTGTTCTTCTTGTCTTACAAAAGGACTGTAAATGATAGGCAAAATTCCCATAAAAAAGTGCAGTTCCCCTTTAACTTTGACCTTAAACCGCCTTCAGGAGCGCCGAAAGTTTGGACCTCTGGGCTGGAACATTCCCTATGAGTTCAACCAAGCCGACTTCACGTCTAGCGTACAGTTTGTCCAGAACCACTTGGACGAGCTGGATGCCAAGAGGGGCGTCAACTGGAGCTGCCTGCGCTACATGCTGGGTGAGACATGAACAGCCGACCATGGTCCACACAAATCCACCTGACTTGAGTTCATGCCGCCTTCAGGTGAAGTCCAATATGGCGGCCGTGTGACAGACGACCTGGACAAACGTCTCCTGAACACTTTCACTCGGGTCTGGTTTGGCGAGAACACCTTCAGCGACAAGTTCTGCTTCTACCGGGGATACAGCATCCCCGCCAAGGCCAAGACGGTGCAGGACGTCCTGCAGCACGTCGAGGCCCTCCCCCTGGTTGACACACCTGAGGTCAGGACACACCCTTTTTACTTGGAATGGAGGTTTTTAATCATCTTTCCTATGTTGCAGGTGTTTGGACTCCACCCCAACGCGGACATCACCTACCAGAACAAGCTGGCCAATGAGGCACTTAGCACCATCATCAACATCCAACCTAAAGACACGGGGGGCGGGGCCGGGGAGACGCGGGAGGCCAGCGTGCTGCGCTTAGCCAATGAGATGCTGAACAAGCTTCCGCCTGACTACGTGTCACATGAGGTGAGAGCCTGCAGCTGATTGGTGTCCTTATTTGTCACATGATGACACTGATGAGGCTGTCGTTTAAAGGTTAAAGGTCAGCTTCAGAAGATGGGCCCTCTACAGCCAATGAACATCTTTCTTCGACAGGAAGTAGACCGCATGCAGCAAGTCATCAGCAGTGTACGGCGCACGCTCACTGACCTCAAGCTGGCTATTGACGGTCAGTCACACAGACACACACACTTACGTCACACACGATGACGTTAGGACGCGCCTCCTCCTGCCGCAGGCACCATCATTATGTCAGAAGACCTACGTGACGCTCTGGACTGCATGTTCGACGCTCGCATTCCCAGCGCTTGGCAGCGGCTCAGCTGGGCGTCGGCCTCGCTGGGCTTCTGGTACAGTGAGCTTCTGGAGAGGAACCAGCAGCTCTCAAGCTGGATCAGCGCCGGGCGGCCCCTCCAGTTCTGGCTCACAGGCTTCTTTAACCCGCAGGTGAGTCGAGTGAGATGACGGACGAGGAAGTTACGGCTCCTGATTGGTTGTTGATGTCTGAAGGGCTTCTTGACCGCCATGCGTCAGGAGACGACACGTTCCAACTTGTCCAGGGGCTGGGCCTTGGATACGGTCGCCCTTAGCAACGATGTCACCAAGATGATGCGGGAGGATGTGTCGGCTCCTCCTGCTGAGGATGTGGGCGGAGTCTACATATATGGTCTCTTTCTGGAAGGGGCTGGATGGGACCGGCGTGGCGTCAAACTTACAGAAGCCCCGCCCAAGGTAAGTGCGCTCAGTGGTTAAAGTCGCAGTAAAGAACTAATGAGCCTCTCTGCTGCTGTCAGGTCCTCTTCACTCCGCTTCCCGTGGTCCACGTCTACGCCGTCAACTCTGCAAACGCGGCGGACAGCAGGCGACAGCCTGCCGGCGGGGTCTGCTTGTACTCGTGTCCACTCTACAAGAAGCCTCGTCGCACCGACCTCAACTTCATCTTCTCGCTGCAGCTGAGGACCGTCCAGCCGCCCGAGCACTGGACACTGCGCGGCGCCGCCCTGCTCTGCGACTGCAAGTAACTTTTAATAATGATCAGTTAGTCCATTGTCTTGTCTTGTGATACCATTTAGTTCCCTGCTGCTGCCCCCTGCTGGTGTGCAGGTCAAACGTCGTTGAACAATATGACGATTGAACTGAAATAGAGCATTAGTGAAATCATTTACTTTTCAAATCTAGTCAAGTAGTTAACAAATTGGCAAATAAAAAAAGATTATCTTTATAAAGCTTCCATCGAGTGTTTTTCTGAATCAAAATATTTCAATCATAATTAGTAACAAGTCAGTGGATTTGTAGGAGAAGGTGAACTTTTATTTTGTTAAATACATAGAAAACAGTTGCTTCATCAAAGAAGAGTTAGTTCAAGTCACACGTGTTAAATGAAATCCGAGTCAGTCACGTCATTGTCATTCCACTCGTTTTAGTTAGTTAATGCATTGCTTTTATTGTCAAGCAACCTCGAGCTCCATGCTAATGCAAACAGAGCGTGTCCAGGAAGGTGTGATCACACATCAACAAAAAGCCTGATTGTTGCTTCCAGGTCCGATTTATTCAGCTTCACTTTCATTTTCATCCCGGTACACAAACAGACCGCCCTTGTGTTGTTCTCCTGCAGCGGGTCCGAGCCATTGACATGCACAGCCAGCGGCGACGTAGAAACAATAGTGCTCTTGTCAAAGTCAACACAGAGGCTGATTCGATCAAGACTGTCCAGAAACTCTCACCGGATCATTTTAGATCTTTAACGTTGTGCCGGCCGCTACCTTCTTCCAATCAAACGGGTCCTTCGTCTTCCTTGTTCTCCTCACTCGCTCTGCTCTTCGTCGGCTACGACAGCTGCTTCATGTCGTACACAGGAACCTCAGACTCCTCGGTGCCGCCTTCCGCCTTGGCGACGTCCGGGGTGCTTCGTCGGCCCTTGGGAGGCGGGACGGGCGCGCCTCCCTCAGCGCCCTCAGCCCCTTCTTGTCCTTCGGCCACAGTTCTCTCCTTTTTCAGGTTGAGCTTGGCCGGGACTCCTTTGGCGATGGTCTGCTTCAGCCGCTCGCCCGACTGGCGGATCTTCTCACGTCTTTCGGCCGTCACGATGCGCTCGCCCAGCTTGTTGACTTTGGTGCCGAGGTTCTCGCGGGTCTTGCTCATGTTCTCCTTGGAGAAGGTGGCCTTGAAGCTCTCGATGCGCGTCAGGCCCGACTTTTTCATGCGCCCGGCCGATGCCGAGTCCGCCTCCTCTACCACCATGTACTCCTCATCGGAGTCGGGTGGGAGCTCAAACTTGTTGGATCCGTCCTCGCCGCCTGCACCTTGTTCTGCTGGCTCATTGACAGCCTTCACTTCCTGATCACCCTGAAAAACAAAAACAAAGCAGCGTCAGAAGTTGTGACCTAACTGGCTGAACTATGAGGGGGCCGGTGAGCACAGTAGCACCAGCATGATTCTGATCTGCTTGTCCACTTTTTTTTACATGCACTTGTGCAAATGGACCCACCTCTACCTTCAACATTGTTTCCGCGGGTCATTAAAAAACATTAAAAGCCATTAAATTGCTTTTATGAAAATTAATTGACATTAAAAAGCATAAAAAAAAATGTATCTTGTGAAATCACATGCAATTAGCTAATCAAATGTCGGCGATTAAAGGTAGGCAGCAGTTACCGGTGCCAAATTTCTTTGCAACTTCTGCTGTCGCCACCACAACTGCCAGCTGCTGCTACCGCCAAAGAAAAAAAGAAAAAATTCTCAAATAAAAGTCTTGTAAGCCAATTCTAATGAGGTAAAATTAAAAATAATTAATACATTTTGTGCCAAATTTCTTTGCAACTTCTGCTGTCGCCACCACAACTGCCAGCTGCTGCTACCGCCAAAGAAAAAATTCTCAAATAAAAGTCTTGTAAGCCAATTCTAATGAGGTAAAATTAAAACTAATTAATACATTTTGTGCCAAATTTCTTTGCAACTTCTGCTGTCACCACCACAACTGCCAGCTGCTGCTACCGCCAAAGAAGAAAATAAAAAATTCTCAAATTAAACAGTCTTGTAAGCCAATTCTAATGAGGTAAAATTAAAAGTAATTAATAGATTTTGTGCCAAATTTCTTTGCAACTTCTGCTCTCGCCACCACAACCGCCAGCTGCTGCTACCGCCAAAGAAGAAAATAAAAAATTCTCAAATTAAACAGTCTTGTAAGCCAATTCTAATGAGGTAAAATTAAAATTAATTAATAGATTTTGTGCCAAATTTCTTTGCAACTTTTGCTGTCGCCACCACAACCACCAGCTGCTGCTACCGCCAAAGAAGAAAATAAAAAATTCTCAAATTAAACAGTCTTGTAAGCCAATTCTAATGAGGTAAAATTAAAATTAATTAATAGATTTTGTGCCAAATTTCTTTGCAACTTCTGCTGTCGCCACCACAACTGCCAGCTGCTGCTACCGCCAAAGAAAAAAATTCTCAAATTAAACAGTCTTGTAAGCCAATTCTAATGAGGTAAAATTAAAACTAATTAATACATTTTGTTCCAATTTTCTTTGCAACTTCTGCTGTCGCCACCACAACTGCCAGCTGCTGCTACCGCCAAAGAAAAAAATTCTCAAATTAAACAGTCTTGTAAGCCAATTCTAATGAGGTCAAATTAAAACTAATTAATACATTTTGTGCCAAATTTCTTTGCAACTTCTGCTGTCGCCACCACAACTGCCAGCTGCTGCTACCGCCAAAGAAGAAAAGAAAAAATTCTCAAATTAAACAGTCTTGTAAGCCAATTCTAATGAGGTAAAATTAATGAATAGATTTTGTGCCAAATTTCTTTGCAACTTCTGCTGTCGCCACCACAACCGCCAGCTGCTGCTACCGCCAAAGAAGAAAATAAAAAATTCTCAAATTAAACAGTCTTGTAAGCCAATTCTAATGAGGTAAAATTAAAATTAATTAATAGATTTTGTGACAAATTTCTTTGCAACTTCTGCTGTCGCCACCACAACCGCCAGCTGCTGCTACCGCCAAAGAAGAAAATAAAAAATTCTCAAATTAAACAGTCTTGTAAGCCAATTCTAATGAGGTAAAATTAAAACTAATTAATACATTTTGTGCCAAATTTCTTTGCAACTTCTGCTGTCGCCACCACAACTGCCAGCTGCTGCTACCGCCAAAGAAAAAAAGAAAAAAAATTCTCAAATTAAACAGTCTTGTAAGCCAATTCTAATGAGGTAAAATTAAAACTAATTAATACATTTTGTTCCAATTTTCTTTTCAACTTCTGCTGTCGCCACCACAACTGCCAGCTGCTGCTACCGCCAAAGAAAAAAATTCTCAAATTAAACAGTCTTGTAAGCCAATTCTAATGAGGTAAAATTAAAACTAATTAATACATTTTGTGCCAAATTTCTTTGCAACTTCTGCTGTCGCCACCACAACTGCCAGCTGCTGCTACCGCCAAAGAAGAAAAGAAAAAATTCTCAAATTAAACAGTCTTGTAAGCCAATTCTAATGAGGTAAAATTAATGAATAGATTTTGTGCCAAATTTCTTTGCAACTTCTGCTGTCGCCACCACAACCGCCAGCTGCTGCTACCGCCAAAGAAGAAAATAAAAAATTCTCAAATTAAACAGTCTTGTAAGCCAATTCTAATGAGGTAAAATTAAAACTAATTAATATATTTTGTGCCAAATTTCTTTGCAACTTCTTCTGTCGCCACCACAACCGCCAGCTGCTGCTACCGCCAAAGAAGAAAATAAAAAATTCTCAAATTAAACAGTCTTGTAAGCCAATTCTAATGAGGTAAAATTAAAAGTAATTAATAGATTTTGTGCCAAATTTCTTTGCAACTTCTGCTGTCGCCACCACAACTGCCAACTGCTGCTACCGCCAAAGAAAAAAAGAAAAAAATTCTCAAATTAAACAGTCTTGTAAGCCAATTCTAATGAGGTAAAATTAAAAGTAATTAATAGATTTTGTGCCAAATTTCTTTGCAACTTCTGCTGTCGCCACCACAACTGCCAACTGCTGCTACCGCCACAGAAAAATAAAAATAAAATCTCAGATTAAACAGTCTTTTGAGCCAATTCTAATTAATTAGAATTAAAAGCCATTCAATTGATTGTGCAAAAATTAAGGCCTTAAATGGCATTAAAAAGCATTAAATTTGATGTACAGAGGCATTTAAAAAATGTATGCAGTAAAATCACATGTTATTAGCTAATCACATGTCGGCAGCAGTTTAAAGGGGCTGTTTGGAACATTTACACAGATGCCAAGATGGCGCCAACTTTCCAATGTATTTTACACGGTATATCCCGCCCTCTCACGGCTTCTCATACGTAGCTCATGCACGCGCATTAGCTTTAGGTGTTGTTAGCTAATATTAGCAGTTTGGATAGCTGGCGTTAGCTGTCATTGAATGTATATTCAATCATAACAAAAACGTGACTGCAAATTGTTTGTTGCTTCTCTTGGACTGCTTTTGTCTTTGTGCTTGCGCTCCGTGCGTGTTTGTGTTGGCGAGACCAGGTGAGTGACCGTCATAAACACAAATCCTTTTCTTCGGGCCGGTAATACATTTAATTACATAAACTTTGTAATTGTGAAAAATATAGACAACAGTCAAAAAAATGTGTTCTATTAAACCACTAATGGTAACAGAAGCTAGCCGGTGGTGTTCTTGCTATATTTTTTGCTTTGAAAAATGTTACTGTGAGGAAGTTGCAAACAGCCTCTTTCACAGGTGCACATTTTTTTGCCGTGACCAACAATGAAACTTCTGCTGTTGCCACCACAACTGGCAGCTGCTGCTACCACTACAGAAAAAGGAAAAAAAATATTAGATTAAATAGTCATTAAATTGATTTTGCGAAAATTAAGGCTTTAAATGGCAATAAAAAAACATTACATTTGATGTCCAGAGACATCAAAAAAAATTTATACGGTGAAATCACATGCTATTAGCTCATCACATATCAGTAAATAAAAGCGGTCAACAGTTATTGGTGCCAAATTTCTTTGGCGTGAACAACAAAGCAACTTCTGCGACCACTACAACAAAATAAAAAAATTAAAATACATCCTCAGATTAAAGAGTCTTGTAATTCACTAGACTCGAGAGTAAACAGTTAATGTAAACTTCTCAACTATTTAAGATTATCGTTGTCAAATTCTTACAATTTTGTTTATACAGATAATTGTAAGCTTTTGACTACCGGTGTATATATATATATATATATATATATATATATATATATATATATATATATATATATATATATATATATATATATATATATATATATATATATATATAATAACTATCTGCTTTGTTTTAAGTGGCAAATATTTGTATCTTTTGTTTACAGATTAAATCCGAAGATAATATGACAAGGTAATAAATTAGATTGTACAGTTATTGTGAATTTGATATTGACTTCTGTAACAACTGGTGGTATTCATTGCTCATGCAGGCAATCCACAGCTGTTATGTAATGTGACTATAAAAAAGGGCGAGGCGATAAGTATTTTTTACTTCTGAGCTATATAACTGTATAACTTCCGCTATGCAACTGTGTAAACGCAAGATTCTTATTGCTAATGCTGAAAATGGAAATGTGTGTATTGCTTTTTTTATTTAAATCAAATTAATCATCTGAACTGAACTGGATTAAGAAAGGCATTAAATCGCATTAAATTAGATTTAGTGATCCCTGCAGAAACCCTGTTCAAGTGTATTAGCACAACAACGTCTGAACACAATCACTCGGACAAAACTTTATCTGCGATAGAAAATGGGCTTGACTTGGTGGTTAGGATGTCAAAGTGGCGTGCTCGTCTTGATCCCGCCTCCCTAAATAAAGTTCAGCAGCTGTTAGTGAAGCTCAGCGCTAGGCTGCAGTAAGCTAAACATATCGACGAGCAGCCACGGCGCTGTGTGATCAGGTTACATTGGACCCGAAGTGCAAGTGAATCCTTGGTTCATGTGGCGTGACAGAACATTGCTCCGCTTGCTGTCCCGCTCAGCACCCTGGGTTTTGGAGCTAAGGCTAAGCCAACCTG
Source organism: Entelurus aequoreus (assembly GCF_033978785.1). Lineage (NCBI taxonomy): Eukaryota > Metazoa > Chordata > Actinopteri > Syngnathiformes > Syngnathidae > Entelurus > Entelurus aequoreus. The sequence goes on from NC_084745.1 coordinate 10,828,006, forward strand.
TAATAAGCACATGTCGCCCGTTAGTGAGCTAGTAGCTAGCATGTGGCTTTGCGTGTCTTACTGACATCATCATGTGTTAAACAACTTTTAGCTTTGGAATGATGTGGCAGGGTCAAAAGTCATCAGGCCACGTATGCCGTGACCCCTCGCCAGTGGGTCTGATCAGAGAGATGCCGGCCACTAAATTGGAAACGGTATTGGACTGAGAATAACCGGTTATGTCTGGGCTCGGCTGGTTCTGTCACATAATTAGGGACATGTGACCGACTTTTAATAAACCTAATTATACTATAATTAAGCAAAGCAAACTTAAGGCAAAGGAACAGTTGATTTCTCCTCAAAGTAACTACCAAAACAAATTTACGACAATAATACCTCCTCAATTTCGCTCTCCCTTGACCAATCAACAGACTTCAGAGCCTCTCGCTCAGGGTTGTTCAAACTTTTTCTACTGAGGGCCACATTCCAAAAAATTAAAGCATGGGCCATTTAGATTATTTTCATTTTCAAAACCAAATACAATATTTATTATCACCATTAGGGCTCCCCTCAATTTTGGTGAACGTTATAGGTCCCAAGTACCCAATAGGGTACCTTGATTGATTGATTGAAACTTTTATTAGTAGATTGCACAATTCAGTACATATTCCGTACAATTGACCACTAAATGGTAACACCCGAATAAGTTTTTCAACTTGTTTAAGTCGGGGTCCACGTAAATCAATTCATGGTAACCTGGGACCTATAAGTCCCAGGTAAGGGACTATAAGTAAGACCTATAAGTCTCAGTCATTAAACTGTTTTTTTTGTTATTACTTTAAACCCTAAAATATCTATAGATCAAATTCAGATCTATCAGTTGACATAAAGTTAATGTTTTATGCACTTCAAAGATATGCATAAAAAATATACATATATGCATTAGGGGTGTCAAAAAAAAAATAATTGATTTTCGGAATATTCTTATTTGTAACAATTCTTAATTTATTCCAAAAAAATCAAAAATCGATTTAAAAAAGAATATGTATTATTATTATTTATTTTTTTCAATCTATCCTGTCCAGCCACTCAGACAAAACATATAGTTGATGTAGATTATCATATCTGCTGTACAGATTTACATTACAAATGAGAAGTGTTGGATACTTCTCTTGTTGCCTTATTTGTATTTGACTATATTAAATGTTTGGGTAGAATTTTATTAACAAAAACCAATTTTCTTTTAATGAATGTATGAGTTTATCAGAGCTGTTATCTATTTATTGGAGGAATGTAGTTAATCATAGAACTGGCACACAATGTCATTAAAAAAGTATTGATTTTGAATCGAGAATCGTTTTGAATCGAGAATCGAATCGTTACCCCCAAGAATCAAATCGGATCGAATCATGCCCAAAGATTCACAGACAACAAATCCAGTTTTCTTTTAAATAATACAGAAATGGATCAGAGCTGTTATCTATTTTATGGAAGAATGTAGAACTGGCACCTAATGTTATTTTAAAAAGTATTGATTTATTGAGAATTGATTCTGAATCGAATCATTACCCCCAAGAATCTAATCGAATCGTGTGATGCCCAAAGATTCACAGCCCTAATAACATTGCTTTTAATTGATTCTTTTTTGAACAATGACAGTTAAAGTCTTGGGGATACAAAAAGGCCCTCACTCATAAAAGTGTTAAAAAATAAGTCATATACACTACCGTTCAAAAGTTTGGGGTCACCCAAACAATTTTGTGGAATAGCCTTCATTTCTAAGAACAAGAAAAGACTGTCGAGTTTCAGATGAAAGTTCTCTTTTTCTGGCCATTTTGAGCGTTTAATTGACCCCACAAATGTGATGCTCCAGAAACTTAATCTGCTCAAAGGAAGGTCAGTTTTGTAGCTTCTGTAACGAGCTAAACTGTTTTCAGATGTGTGAACATGATTGCACAAGGGTTTTCTAATCATCAATTAGCCTTCTGAGCCAATGAGCAAACACATTGTACCATTAGAACACTGGAGTGATAGTTGCTGGAAATGGGCCTCTATACACCTATGTAGATATTGCACCAAAAACCAGACATTTGCAGCTAGAATAGTCATTTACCACATTAGCAATGTATAGAATGTATTTCTTTAAAGTTAAGACTAGTTTAAAGTTATCTTCATTGAAAAGTACAGTGCTTTTCCTTCAAAAATAAGGACATTTCAATGTGACCCCAAACTTTTGAACAGTAGTGTATCAATATATATTCATTTTATTTTAAACGCCTAAATCTGTCAACTTCAGATCTGTCAAATATAAGTTTTTATTATTATAATTGTTTTTAATCAATGGCAGTTTTAAAGTAAAAAACAGCCTGCATGGCAGCTTTGTGTTCTTAGTGTCAATATTGCAACATGTTCTTGTTAGATTTCACCTGTTTGCTCTTTTATTGCACTTTTATGTTTTTTTTGTTATAGTATTTTCCAAATGTGGCACGGCCTTTAAATAATTAGCTGCGGGCTACGCACTTAAAACGCCCCTGCTCTAGCTCCACCTCTTTAGGGACCCTCAACATTTGACAGTGGAGAGATTTACAAACTGTGTGCAAATTTGTGATATCTTGTTGAAAGTTTTTGATAAAAGTTGGAAGAATGGAAGTAAAATGAGATCTGAGTATTGTAGATCTGTGATCTCCAGCATGCACGCCCATGCAAGGAATGAGCGTGTGTGGTGATGGAGGGGAATGTCCACTGGGAACTTAAAGATTTCTCGTGATGACGTTGTCATGGTCACCAATACAAAGTCATCACACGAAAGGAGAACCGTGGCTTAACTTAAGCTGGGGTCTAAAGGAGGAACATACCTGATAGATGACCACTCTGAACTTGTTCTTGGCCAGGAGGTCTCCCTGGGTGGCCTCCACCTTTTTCACACGGAGGTTCTGGTTCTCCACGCGGACCCGCACGTCCTTGACGTGTCTGCTGACCTTGCGGGTCTTCTCCAGGAGCCTCTCCACCATGCTGCTGCTGGCGGCGTGCTCCATGGTCAGCTTGAGCATGTTGGCCTGGATGCTCTTCACCGTGCTCTCCAGCTCCAGCTGACGCTCCTCCATGCGCTGCTGCGTCACCTGCACGCTGTCCATGAGGCCGGCCACGCGCTCCAGCAGCGCCACGATGCTCCCGGAGTCATCGCCACCCAGTGCTTTGTCGGCCATGTCGCTTTGCGCCGCGAGGACGAACGACGGAGAGTGCGGCAAGGGGGGTCGAGGGAGAAGAGAGTGAGCGGACCTCGGCAGCGGGATGTCCACCCCAATGTGGCCGCGTGGATCAACAGACTCCGCCCACTCCTGGTGAGGTGGGTGCGGCTATGAGTGTAAAAGGAGAGCGAAGGCGGGCAGGCGTCCACTTCCAGCGAGGTAGAAGAAGAAATGACATGCACGTCAGATGGACCATTACAATAAATGATCAACATGGATCCTAAAAATACCCCAATAACCACCCACACCCCACCCTTCCTTTGGCTCAGGCCAACAGAAACCCCCTCCACCATACGTCTGTCAGCGTCACCTTTTCACTCGGTGGTCCTAATCCCCTCTCCAGGGTAGTGTTCCACCTTTTGTGGCTCTTTTGGGAACGTTGCCGCAAACAAAAACCTTCTGGACTTATGCCAGGGCAAAGTTCTAGAATGCTTCCAGAACCTGGAAGACGTCCAGATGGGTCAAAGGAGAAGGGAGGGAGATTTGGGATTATAAAGAGAATGACGACCATGAGGAGACTGGGGGACTTCCTGCACCAGCTGACACCTAAAATTATCTTCCTTCTATACTTAACTTCCTTCAGGAGCACTTGCTTTTCATGCCTCTGTACCCCAGATGGGTGGGCTTTTTTGATTAATCCTCCATTGCTGCAGCGGAATGCTCTCCTATGTAACTCATGACGAATCAAACAACAATGCTGTTTCTTTTTTACCACGGTGATTTAATTCTAGAACATAGAACTACACATGCACATCATGCAACAGCTACAGCAGAACCCCCTGCTTCTTCTAGCACAGAGAAACAACCAACACGGACACTTGGTACCAACATTACAAATCAAATATTAAAAGAAAACAAAATATTTTTAAATTATCATCTTGACAAAACACCACATTGGAATCCATTTCCGGAATGGCATCACGTGGAAAGTAAAAAGCAACTGTACACGTCAGTTTGGACCTCAGGACTGGAAAGAGTAGAAAAAACAGCATTTTGGTTCTAAAGTGGAGATGAAAGTGGACCACTAACCCCCACCCTCAGGTGCAGCATGTTGGGCCGGCTTGTGGGCGAATGGTGCGTTCAAGAGCTGAGAGTTGAAGCCTTTAACTGCTCTCAAGATGGCCGCCGACTGGCTGTTTTTAAATAAAGTTATCAACAGCATAGACATTTGAAATGGTCACTGCGCGCTACGCAGGACTTAAAGTAAGGTAGAAAAAATGTGCTGCTTCTTTCCAAATGTAAACAAAAGCTAAGAGGCGTTAGCGTGCAAAGAAAAGGAAGTTCATCAACTAATCGGAGCATCCACAGTGTTTGAGGTCGTCTGCGCTCGCTCGCAAAACCAAAATTGACCACGTCCCAAAAGGAAAAGGTCAAAAAAATAAGGCCCCTTAGGAGTTGAAAAATATATCTTAAAAAAAAAAAGAAAAAAAAAAGAGGCACCAGAAGTGGAGCTGTAAAAAAGTGGCCAGTCTGTGTGGTACCAAAAAGGTGTATTGAATAAAAAGGTTTTGGAGGGAACATCTGCTACATCATCCTGGACGACGTTCCCGACGGGAAGTGTCCCAAATGCTGCTTCTGTCGCCGTCCACGCTTGGCCTTGTTGCACCTCCTGCAGGACAAGACAGGAAGCACACGTCAACATGCACGGTAAGCCAACAGTCAACAGTTTTGGTTCTGGAGTGATTTGTTTGAATTGATTTATTTCATTTTGGTACAGGTTTCCACACGACTGGCATGACGCGAAAGAGCACCATGTGGTGGTGTCCTCGTGTAACTGCATCAGCCTCATTAAAAACAAGTGAGTGACATGGAGTTGAACAGAAAACTGTTTCATCATCGTTTTTAACCCTCTAAAATAGGGGCCACCTCGCAATTATGGCTGCCCTCAAGTGTAACAGTGAATATATGTGAACAGAAACAGACTGGATGAAAGCCATAGGCAACTCTTTTTGGTTATTATATTTAGGGATGTCCGATATTATCGGCCTGCCGATATTATCGGCCGATAAATGCTTTAAAATGTAATATCGGAAATTATCAGTATCGTTTTTTTTATTATCTGTATCGTTTTTTTTTTTAATTATAATTTTTTTTTTATTAAATCAACATAAAAAACACAAGATACACTTACAATTAGTGCACCAACCCAAAAAACCTCCCTCCCCCATTTCTTTCTGTTATCAATATTCTGGTTCCTACATTATATATCAATATATATCAATACAGTCTGCAAGGGATACAGTCCGTAAGCACACATGATTGTGCGTGCTGCTGGTCCACTAATAGTACTAACCTTTAACAGTTAATTTTACTCATTTTCATTAATTACTAGTTTCTATGTAACTGTTTTTATATTGTTTTACTTTCTTTTTTATTCAAGAAAATGTTTTTAATTTAGTTATCTTATTTTTTGTTTTTTAAAAAAAGTACCTTATCTTCACTATACATGGTTGTCCAAATTAGGCATAATAATGTGTTAATTCCACGACTGCATATATCGGTTGATATCGGTATCGGTTGATATCGGTATCGGTAATTAAAGAGTTGGACAATATCGGAATATCGGATATCGGCAAAAAGCCGTTATCGGACATCCCTAATTATATTTTGTAATCGTAATTGACATTTAAGTATTCATTTTTAATAATAACAAAAAAAATGCTTTGAACACGTGGTGGGCCAATTAAAATAATGTGGGGCGCTAAAAATAATGTGGCGGACCACTTAAAGTGCCAGTAGAGTGGAAAAACAAGTCGCCTCTATATTGAAGCTGTTATCATATATGTCTGATTTATGACTCCGAAAGACTTACAAAGTTTGCTAGTAAACAGACATGACCAAAATAATATAAATCTCACGGAGATTCCAGAGCCATTTTGAGAGATAATGAGCAAGCCACTGATTTGATCCATGACGTTGAGGTGGGAACTACAGATCCCTTCCCCATCAACAACAATGCTAATCATGCAGACTTTGTGAGAGCCAACAACGATTTCTTAGGGACAAATTATGATACAGAATCTTATATTTTTTTAGCCTGAATATAAGGAGGGTGAGGAACACGTTTTAGAAACTTTGTGCTAAACAGAGAGTTTTAGTGGAACACTAAGCATCATGTAGCAGTATTGGAAAGTGCTAAACAAGAAATAAAAACTATCCGTGACATTGAGGTGGGAACTACAGGTCCCTTCCCCATCAACAACAATGCTAATCATGCAGACTTTGTGAGAGCCAACAACAATTACTTTGAGACAAATTATGATACAGAATCTTATATTTTTTGAGCCTGAATACAAGGAGGATGAGGAACAAGTTTTAGAAGCTTTGTGCTAAACAGAGAGTTTTAGTGGAACACTAAGCATCATGTAGCAGTTTTGCGAAGTGCTAAACAAGAAATGCAAACTACAAACATAATAAAACGATCGCTAACTGTAAAATGTCTGTTCAGATCTTCTCCTTTAGATGTCTTACATAGGGATTGTGAATGATAAACAGCACATCTTTTTCTAATTTTTGCATATTTCCAGTATGACTGATCTGCTGACATGGTCAGAGTGCAGAAGCATTTCCATCGTGACGTCATCCCATCCCAAATCTACCGAAATTGCTGAAGACATTCGGAGCAGAATATTCAAAATGGCCGTCTGGCATTTTGTGATGTTTCACATGCTTTGCAGATTGTAAATACAATTAAATATGGTTTAATGGATGCCAATCAACCTATCCCCAGGTGCATGTCTTTGGAAGTGGGAGGAAGCCGGAGTACCCGGAGGGAACCCACGCAGTCACGGGGAGAACATGCAAACTCCACACAGAAAGCGACTTTGTCCAGGGTGTACACCGCCTTCCGCCCGATTGTAGCTGAGGTAGGCTCCAGCACCCCCCGCGACCCCGAAAGGGATAAGCGGTAGAAAATGGATGAATGGATGGATACAATGAAACAATTAAGCATATAAAGTCAACTTGTTTTTCCATTCTACTGTTACTTTAAAAAAAATGTTGCAGCCCACACAATGATGTGGTGGGTCACTTAAAACAAAGCAGCGGACAACATAGAATAATGTGGCGGACCACAAAATGACGCAGCGGGCCGCTTAAAATAAAGTGGCGGATCCACACAAGATGACCTGACGGAACACATAAAACAATGCAGCGAACAACATAAAATGATGCCACTTAAAATAATGTTGCGGACCACATAAACTAATTTGGCAGGCCACCTTAAATCATGTGGCTGGTCACTTGTGATAATGTGGCGGACCACATAAAATAACATGGCAGGCCACATAAAATATTGTGGCAGGCCACTTAAAATATTGGGGCGGACCACAAAATGATCCGGTGGACCACTTAAAATAATGTGGCAGACCATATAAAATGTCGTGGCGTGCCACTTAAAATAATGTGGGCGGGCCATGTAAAATGACATGGAGAGCCACTTAAAAAAATGTGGCGGATACACATAAAATTATGTGGCGGGCCGCACAAAATAATGCCGCAGTCCACATAAAATTATTTGGTGGGCCAGTTAAAATAATGTGGCAGATCCACATAAGATGACATGGTGTACCACATAAAACAATGTAGCGGGCCACATAAAATAATGTGGCAAGGCACATAAGATAACCTGGCAATGCAGTGGTCAACATAAAATGACGTGCCGGCCCAGTTAAAATAAAGTGGCGGACCATATGAACTAATTTGGCAGGCCACCTTAACTCACGTGGCGGGACACATAAAATGAAGTGGCTGGACACTTAAAATATTGGGGCGGACAACAAAATAATCCGGTGGACCACTTCAAATATTGTGGCAGACCATATAAAATGACGTGGCGTGCCACTTAAAATATTGGTCCGGACTACTTCAAATAATGTGGCAGACCATATAAAATGATGTGGCGTGCCACTTCAAATATTGGTCTGGACTACTTCAAATAAAGTGGCAGACCATATACAATGACGTGGGGTGCCACTTAAAATAATGTGGCGGACTACTTAAAATATTGTGGGTGGGCCATGTAAAATGACATGGAGAGCCACTTAAAATAATGTGGCGGATACACATAAAATTATGTGGCGGGCCGCACAAAATAATGTCGCAGACCACATAAAATTATTTGGTGGGCCAGGTAAAATAATGTGGCGGATCCACATAAGATGACATGGTGTAACCACGTAAAACAATGCAGCGGGCCACATAAAATAATGTGGCAAGGCACATAAGATAACCTGGCAATGCAGTGGTCAACATAAAATGACGTGCCGGCCCAGTTAAAATAAAGTGGCGGACACATAAAATGAAGTGGCTGGACACTTAAAATATTGGGGGCGGACAACAAAATAATCCGGTGGACCACTTCAAATATTGTGGCAGACCATATAAAATGACGTGGCGTGCCACTTAAAATATTGGTCCGGACTACTTCAAATAATGTGGCAGACCATATAAAATGATGTGGCGTGCCACTTCAAATATTGGTCTGGACTACTTCAAATAATGTGGCAGACCATATAAAATGACGTGGGGTGCCACTTAAAATAATGTGGCGGACTACTTAAAATATTGTGGGTGGGCCATGTAAAATGACATGGAGAGCCACTTAAAATAATGTGGCGGATACACATAAAATTATGTGGCGGGCCGCACAAAATAATGTCGCAGACCACATAAAATTATTTGGTGGGCCAGGTAAAATAATGTGGCGGATCCACATAAGATGACATGGTGTAACCACGTAAAACAATGCAGCGGGCCACATAAAATAATGTGGACAACATAAAATGACGTGCCGGCCCAGTTAAAATAAAGTGGCGGACCGCATAAACTAACTTGGCTGGCCACCTTAAATCACGTGGCGGGACACATAAAACGAAGTAGCGGGCCACTTAAAATATTGTTGCGGGCCACAAAATTGTGCGGCGGAGCACTTAAAATAATATGGCGGAGCACTTAAAATAATATGGCAGACCATATAAAATGATGTGGCAGACCACTTAAAGTAATGTAGCGGGCCACATGAAATGACATGGAGAGCCACTGAAAATAATGTGCCTGATCACATAAAATGACGTTGCGGGCCACGTAAAATAACGTCACGGAACACATGACATTACCTCATGGACCACATAAAATGATGTGGCGGGCAAGATCAGTCCCCCGGGCCTTGAGCTTTAAAAGCACCTGTGACGAGGGCGACGTACACACCTGGTGAAACACATGACCACTGCGACAATGATGGCGATCTGGACTGCTCCGATAATGGCGGCGATGAGGACGTAATGCAGCTTCTGACCACTGGGGACCACGTAGAGGATGTTGAAGTCCAGAAGCTCGTCACACTGCGGACCGCCGTATGCCGACTCACACCTGCGCGCGTTCACATTGTCGACACGTCAACGTCAACGTCGTCACGGTAACGGGCGTCTTCACAGTAAAACAGAGGTCTTACCTGCACGTGGCCTGGTTGCTTCTCATCTCGCACTGGCCGTGTATGCAAACCAAGGCGTGGTCTGGAGGGCAGGGGGCGTAGCCTTCCACAAAGCCCTCCCCCTCGCCAGGTTTGGACACACCTGGAAGGAAATCCACAGTTACGATTGGCTGACGGAAGGAATCAGGAGACGCACGTTGAAGACACGTTACCAAAACCATCTGGTTTCATCTTTAAGCCGTCGTCCTTCCTGCTTTTATCTGAAACCACAGAAGAAGAATGTAACCACCACTCTCAGGCAAACAGAGATGGAGGTCAAAGTAAGTGTTTTCATATTGAGGTCATGTTGTCATTTAATATTCATGACTTTTCTTTTTCTTTGGGCGGAGGATGAAGGAGGGCAGCTCAATTTTTTTACTATAGGTTTTCACCGCCCTCGATACATGATTTTCTGGTTACCTTGACAACGTCCCACGTGTCTGATGTCGATCTTCAGCTGCTTGAGGCAGGACGCCTCCCGGACGTGACAAGGTGTGTCGTAAGTGAGACCGTCACTGCCGCACACCGGGTTGTCGTTGTGGCCGTTGCACACGATGTTACACATACACCTATGCGTGCACACACACACACACACACACATGTCAGTGCTTATAAATGAGTGCAATAGTTGTTGTCGATGTGTGTGTGTCTGCACTTACAGTATGTCCTCAGAGTCTTCGTCACACTCGGCACCAAACTTGCAGTTCCCACATTTGGATCCTTTTTTACCGCGTCCAGAGCCTTCATCATCTACAGACACACAAGTCGTATTATTGTCGTAGCATTGTACGTATTGTATGCGTTGGTGGAAGCTCACACTACTGTGTTACCTTTTTCTGGCCAATTCACCACATGGTGGCGCTGTTATTAAACCCTATAAGTCGAATTGGCTTAAAACGGGGGTCAGGAACCCGCGGCTCTTTAGCGCTGCCCTAGTGGCTCCCTGGACCTCTTTCAGAGATGTGTGAAAATGGAAAAAGAAAAAAATTTATATTATATATAATATATATTTTTTGTTTTAATATATTTTCTGTAGGAGGACAAACATGACACAAACCTTCCTAATTGTTAGTAATCCCACTGTTTATGTTATACATGCTTCACTGATGACAGTATTTGGCAAGCACCGTTTTGTCCTACTAATTTCAGCGATCCTTGAACTCGTCGTAGTTTGTTTACATGTACAACTTTCGCCACAGAAAGACGTGTTTTATGCCACTCCTTCTTTGTCTCATTTTGTCCACCGAATGTTTTATGCTGTGCGTGAATGCACAAAGGTGAGCTTTGTTAATTTTAATGATTTGCTGGAGTGCTTATCAGGCAAATTTGATCAATCCATGACTGCAAGCTAATCGGTGCTAACATGCTAAATAGGCTAGCTGTATGTACATATTGCATCATTATGCCTCATTTGTAGGTATATTTGAGCTCATTTAATTTCCTTTACTTATGTCCTCTATTTAATTTATATTCGCATGTCTCATCAAACGTTATCTGTATGTAATACTGGCTGCATTTCTGTGTTGTTTGTGTGCCATGTTGTTCCAGACCAAAGCAAACGTTACCCAGCTCGCAAAGATTGCAATAAATCCATTAGAACTTGGACACACACATCTACACCGTTGGCCATTCTGAGCCAGTAATTTCCAGAACGTATCTCATCCTGTGAGAAGCCTCTATTTTACTAATTATTTCCAATGTTGCAAAAATGTGTAGAATAAATATTTAAATACAACATTTCTGTCAACAAAGATTTGCATCAAACTTTGATAGTAGGCTAATATAGCTAATATAGACACTTACATAATGTGTTGACTTCATTATAACACTTATATAAGGCCTTTTATTTTTTGCGGCTCCAGACAGATTTTTTTTTTGTATTTTTGGTCCAATATGGCTCTTTCAACATTTTGGGTTGCCGACCCCTGGCTTAAAATTTCTCACACAGCTCCATTTAGCCGAATCACCACCAAATTTGGTAAACACTAAAGGGGACTGACAAGCATATGTTCGAGCGAGATTGGTAGAAAAACATGGCCGCCATTCACAAAACGCCTTCGCACGAGCACAAGGAAAACTTAGCAAGGAGTTGTCTACAAGTCAAGATAAAACTTTGATATCTGTTTTACATGTATGCTAGCACATCCCACAGGGGGCGCCAGAAATGTTATTTACAGTCAATTAGGACAGCGTGTGATGTTTTCATGGGACTATGACTACGATTACACCGCAGGCCAAAGTGGCCTAAATTGGATTAAAAAAATTAAATCAGATTCTAACTAAACCGCAAATAAAATGTGATTTTTATCAGATCCCATTGTAAACGCGCACAGACCCCAAAGTGGCCCCAACGTCACTTGAATGCTCGATTCGGTAAAGTGGAAACTAAGGAAGTTGATCAGATTCCGTAAAGGAAGTTGCTACTACTGCTACAAAATCATAGTCGCCACACCTTAAAAGTTAATGTTTTTACGAGAAAATAAATGATACATATATAATGTATGAATAAATATATATATCTTTGCATATTACATATAGCCTATTATTTGCACACTATTGACCAGTGTAGCGGCGAAAAATACTTTTCTCACCGAAACGGATGTTGTGATGACGAAACCACTTCCGCTGGCGCGCCGCGTATTACCCCGCGCACACCAATGACGTAGCTCGCCCAAAGATGACGCAAAAGTCGCCTCGCCGTTTAGACTGAAGTCGCATTTGAAAAGATCAGATTCCAATCGGATTCGGACTACATCCTGATGTGGCCTGAATCTGATGCATAAAGATCAGATTTGAAGCGCTTTGGAGCGTTGAGATTGGCAAAAAATATCCAATCTTTGTCACTTGAGGGCAAACAAATCAGATTTGGTGTGCAGTGTAAGCGGAGCCTATGTGTCACACACACACACACACACACACACACACACACACATTCTTGTATTTGTTACCTTCTTGAGACCTCCAAAAAAGGTAGGCTTTTAATTACATTTTTTTATTTTGTTTATTATAGTTTTTTAATCTTCATTATTTACTTCAAGTTATTACGGTTTGTCTCTAAATACATATTTATTTATTTATTTATTTAAAAAAAAAAAAAAAAAATTGGCCAAAGGGGGCGCACTTGTTATTAAATATGTTGGCCAGAGGGGGAGCACTTTTAAAACCGACACAGTCATTTTTAAAAATCCCTCCTTTTTGGGACCACCCTAATTTTGATATATTTCACCACCAGGGGTGCAAATGAGACATTCTCTATTAGATGCAATGGTTTTCCGTATTGGGACCATGATTTATGTCCTAACTTGTTTACCGGTCCTCATATGGAAGGTACTTTTCCTTGTTGTCTCAAGAAGGGTAAAAATACAAGCACACACACACACACACACACACACGCACACACACACACACACACACAAAGGTTACCTCCATCTCCAGATCCGGAAGCTCCATCTGACAAACAAGACAGAAAGAAACGATCAGCTAACACATATGCTAACTTGTTGATTTAAGGCAGTGCTTCTCAATTAACTTTTGTCATGCACCCCCCCTTGGGCACATCATTTTTTTCACACACTCTTAAATTGAAATACGATTTGGAACAGCCAGTGAGTTGTGTGCACCAGCACCTACAGTACATGCCACCTAGCTGAAGACTTGTTTTCTCACCCCCCCCTGGTCTAATGATTGGAAAATGTTAAAAATATATCTCTATTTTCTTGTTACCCTGCCTTCCGCCCGAATGCAGCATAGGCTCCAGCACCCCCCACGACCTTGAAAGGGACAAGCGGTAGAAAATGGATGGATGTATTTCTTGTATGCAAGCATGTTTTAGCAACCAATATACAAAGCCTGTTGATTAAGTCTAGCAGTGCTGCCACCTAGCTGGAGGTGTGTGTATTGTTAAAAAATGAAAAAAAGTCACTAATACTAGAAGTCTTTTAAAGGCCTACTGAAACCCACTACTACCGACCACGCAGTCTGATAGTTTATATATCAATGATGAAATCTTAACATTGCAACACATGCCAATACGGCCCGGTTAACTTATAAAGTGCAATTTTAAATTTCCCGCTAAACTTCCGGTTGAAAACGTCTATGTATGATGACGTATGCTCGTGACGTCAATGGTTGAAACGGAAGTATTCGGACACCATTGAATCCAATACAAAAAAGCTCTGTTTTCATCTCAAAATTCCATTCTGGACATCTGTGTTGGTGAATCTTTTGCAATTTGTTTAATGAACAATGGAGACTGCAAAGAAGAAAGTTGTAGGTGGGATCGGTGTATTAGCGGCTGGCTGTAGCAACACAACCAGGAGGACTTTGACTTTGATAGCAGACGCGCTAGCCGCCGACCGCACGGATGATCGGGTGAAGTCCTTCGTCCTTCCGTCGATCGCTGGAACGCAGGTGAGCACGGGTGTTGATGAGCAGATGAGGGCTGGCTGGTGTAGGTGGAGCGCTAATGTTTTTATCATAGCTCAGTGAGGTCCTGTTGCTAAGTTAGCTTCAATGGCGTCGTTAGCAACAGCATTGTTAAGCTTCGCCAAGCTGGAAAGCATTAACCGTGTATTTACAGGTCCATGGTTTAATAGTATTGTTGATTTTCTGTCTATCCTTCCAGTCAGGGGTTTATTTCTTTTGTTTCTATCTGCATTTAAGCACGATGCTATCACGTTAGCTCCGTAGCTAACGTGCTTCGCCGATGTATTGTCTTGGGGATAAAAGTCACTGTGAATGTCCATTTCGCGTTCTCGACTCTCATTTTCAAGAGGATATAGTATCCGAGGTGGTTTAAAATACAAATCCGTGATCCACAATAGAAAAAGGAGAGAGTGTGGAATCCAATGAGCCAGCTTGTACCTAAGTTACGGTCAGAGCGAAAAAATATGCGTCCTGCACTGCACTCTAGTCCTTCACTCTCACGTTCCTCATCCACGAATCTTTCATCCTGGCTCAAATTAATGGGGTAATCGTCGCTTTCTCGGTCCGAATCGCTCTCGCTGCTGGTGTAAACAATGGGGAAATGTGAGGAGCCTTTCAACTTGTGACGTCACGCTACTTCCGGTACAGGCAAGGCTTTTTTTAATCAGCGACCAAAAGTTGCAAACTTTATCGTCGATGTTCTCTACTAAATCCTTTCAGCAAAAATATGGCAATATCGCGAAATGATCAAGTATGACACATACAATGGATCTGCTATCCCCGTTTAAATAAAAAAAATTCATTTCAGTAGGCCTTTAAATCTCTGGGCAGGAGGGCAGGCCACACTATTTGAGAAGCACTGATTTAAGAGGGTTGTCCATGTGCGTTACCGTGGTTACAGGGTCCCTCCGACACTATGCTGATTGCTCGCTGTTTCCTGCACGCCACCCGCCGCAGGAAGCACTCGTTCTGGTACGTGTCTCCGTTGGAGCCGCAGACCGGAACGTACTTCTTGTGGCACTGAAAAAAACCAAAGAGCGCTCGATCAACGCTCACCGCTGCCACACGCTGGCTGGAGAAGGAATGGGACTTACGTGGAACTGACAGACACACTTGATGTCGGCGCCGTTGTCGCGGCAGGTCCCGCCGAAGCGACACGTGCCCGCGTCGCACACGCGCAGGTCGCTCTTCTTGTCGGAGAGGTCTAAAAAACAAAACATTTATAAGAGTGTAAGAGGTGTTCCTTCATCTGTAGTGTGTAACGCTAACTGTGCTACCCTTTGGCAGGAGATCCATCATCCGTTCCCCACCACAAAAGACAAATGAGCATGAGCTGGCCTGCCGAGGTTTGGACTCTTCTTTGGAGGTGGTGAGTGTGTGTGATAACACTTTCATCGCTTACACGAAAAGGACTTTTCCCTGATTTATTTCACCACAATGTATGCTAGGCCTGCATGCTGCCACAGAAATAGCACCAACACTTCCATACTTTAGGCTTCATTGTGCTTCATTAAAGGCGACTTAGGAGGATTTCTATTTTTCTGACTTATAAATGTTACAATGTTGGCTAGTTGCGTTGAACAATGCCAGTGCATTAAATTATAAGCTTCATGTGTTTGGGCGACAGTTTGCATTGTGTGCCACAAAATGAATCTGTATAATGGGAAAAAAATAGCAGGTATGTTTGTTTTGAAGATATATATCTAACAATGTGCATTTTCAAAGGATATATTCTGATATTTTTGGAGAGGGTATAGGGTTTCATTTGTATCTAAAGTGAACGCCTCCACAAACATCTTGCGGACATATGCAGAAAGTGGGTTATAAATGTGACTGTGGAGGAAAATTTACAGCATCTTTTATTAATACACATTATCTAAACCAGTGGTTCCCAAACTTATTTCACCAAGTGCCATCTCAGAAAACACTTGGCTCTCCAAGTACCACCATAATGACCAACATTAAAATACAGTAGCGTAGTAGGCCTAAGTATTCATTAAAACAGGGGTGCCCACACTTTTTCTGCAGACGAGCTACTTTTCAATTGACCAAGTCGAAGGGATCTACCTCATTCATATGTATATAATTTATATTTATTTATTTATGAAAGAGACATTTTTGTTAACAAGTTAAAGGTGTTTAATGATAATACAAGCATGTTTTACACATATAGACAAGAATATAAGTTGGTGTATTAGCTGATTCTGATGACTTGCATTGATTGGAATCAGACAGCAGTGCTGATAACGTCCACATTTTTGAATGGAGGGGAAAAAACTCCTCCTTTCTGTCCAATAGAAGTGGTTGCTTTTTAGCATCTTATTTGTCCAGCTTCCATACTCCCTTTTATACACTTTACAATAAATACATTGGCAGCAAACTTGTGCACGCTAGCTTTCTGAGACTCTTATTTTGTTAGCGCATTTTGTTTATTTTATTGTGAAGACAGGAACCGTGCGGTTGGTCTTTAGAGTTTTGACAGCAGGTACGGCGAGAGAGTCGGTTGAAATAAAAAGTGTTTCTCGCCCTCCTCGCTGTTATTTTTTCTTAATAATGATCTGGCGGCAGCCAACGTCATTTCACAAGACCCTCGGGTGCCGTGAATGTCAATCAGGTGACGAAAATTATGTCTTGGTAAACATTGATGATCGCCAATTTTTAGGTCTATTTTTTTAATGCCTGGCTTGAGATCGACTGACACACCCTCCACGATCGACCGGTAGCTCGTGATCGACGTAATGGGCACCCCTGCATTAGAACAAGGCAGAGGTTTCATTTAACTAGTATATGTAATATTTTTGGCCACTGTAACGTTACAGGCCCTTTGAACAGTAACACTGTGTTTAAATATAGGAATATAAAACACCATTGTGTTTATATTGTAACAGACAGGGTCCTATGTTATGTTATGTTTCACATTTAGTTTATTCAATGTTTAACAGATGTTGTGGTTTTCTTATGGCCTTGAAGGCATCTCTGCCAATGTTTGCCTTTGTTTACATGTGTTCTGCGTGTTGATTGGCTGGGAGGCAAGGATAGGACAGACGTAAGCAATTAATGTGGAGAGTGATGGAAATGACTAAGTAGGACGGTTCTGTTTGTGTCTTAATTGTTTATTTTGGTGTCAACTATGGCCTACAGTAGCAGGATTGTTAACGACTTTCATTGAAGGCTGATAAACCTTTGATAATGACTCGAATCACCTCATTCCAATATTTAATTCAGTGATTCTAAAAATATGTAAGTATGTATATTTAAAATTTGGTATACCACTAGATGGAACTCACGTACCACTAGTACCACAGTTTGAGAATCGCCCATCTAGACCACAAGGAAGTGTTTTAAAGACAACCTATTATGCAAAACCAACTTTTCTTACCTATTGGTACCGTTTTTTGTGTATTTGCGATCTGCATAAGTACGAAAATGTGAAATCAAACCATGGAGGCATGGCGGAGATATTTATAAAACAATCTTGCCTTCCTTCATACTTCCTCCGAACGAGCCGTTTGAAATTTGCCTTATTTGTGTCGTTTTTCACAGGTGTAACGTCAGCAGATACCTCCATATACGGTAGAAATTTACCCAAAGAACTTTGCGCAAGTCCGACATTGTATTCCGACACTGTGGTCAATAAGTTCCTTCTTTATCCTTTTTGTTGTGGGGCAGACACATGCATCCTCCGCTAATGCCATATCTAATACAAAGTAACATATAGTTCAAACTTATATCTGTCAGTAGACTCAATACGGAAGCACTAAAAACTACAACATGGCTGACGGGGAAAAGACGCTGTCAAAGTGGAGGCACATAAATAAGACCGCCCAAAAGAGGCGGTCAGAAAGCGGCTTGAAAATGGTCTGTAAAACATGATCTATGCAACATTTTGACCAAAGAACCACCATTACATGTTATGTAGACCAAACGAGTGTTTTAAATGTAGGGAAAAAATCATAATATAACCCCTTTATTGCACCTTATAATCTGGTGCGCCTTTTGTATGAAAATAGACCCGGTCATCGGCAGTGGGCTTTATAATCCAGTGCGCCGTATGGTCAGAAAAATACAGTAGTATCTTTGTCTTAATTTAACTCCTAAAATGAAAAGACATTGGACATAATTCATTTGAGATGTGCTCATGAGAACGGATCACAACTTCAAATCGGTTCTCACCGTTCACTTAAAAGGAGCCTTTCAAAAGACTCGACTCGGAAACCGGTTCTTGAAACAGTTTTGGGTCGCAACCCACCAGTTGCGAGTCACTGGCCTCGAGAGTGGAAAAAGACATTGTCGTTTCAGTCACACGTTGGTTGTAAACACGAAGGAGCACCAAAGCCGATGCCATCTTTAGGATCACTTAATGTTGTGTCAGTGTGGACATACGCTGATAAAAACATCTGCGGATTTCTCTAATCTGCCTGCATGTGGACTGGAGTCTGGATCATAGCTGTGTGGCTGGGAAGGGGAACCGAATCCAGTACTACTTTGGCACCGACCTAATCCCGCCAGTCCTACCGGGCACCGATTTGCCTAAATTCCAACGGTGCCATGTTACAGGACTTGGGTTGTGCGTGACGTCACGCCTGGTTGCAGACTCAGCCGTCCGGCTCTTCACAATTTGGCACTTGGCATTCACCCCAGCAGCACTGAGAGCAGACTAATCCAAACTACCTCTAGGTAATGCTGCAATTTTTCATGCCAAACAAAGAAATGTACCTAAAAAAAAACCTCCAAAGTACTGTAAGCAAAGTAATGCTTTTGCGCTAGCTTGATGTTACAATGCATTGCCTTTGCTGTTGACATGCTGCTGATTAGCATTAGCGGTTTTACATGGGGATTTCAACATCTCCAAATTTGTTCATGAAAACTACAACTAAGATGCATGTTACAATCAAACAGCCGGTATGTAATAAGTACAATACTTACAGTATTAACACTTTTTGGGCGCAACAAAAGACTAAACAGCAAAGAGTGAAGTGACTTGCCAACATACCATAAACTATACACTATTGCAATCTAACGTCTTAGAATTTTAATAATAAGACACTGTACAACAACTGGACAGGAGTTATCATAATCAGCTCATTTTTAAAAGTTGCAATTTAAAAAATGATTTTATTATTAAAATCAATTATTTATCAACACACACAAAAGTACAGAAAATTGGTATTGTTAAATCGATTCCCACGTACCAGAACTTGGTATCATATTGGTTCAAATGTAAATGGTACCCATCCCTATATGTGGCTATACTTGGTCCAATATGATGTGCCTGTTAAAGACGTCCTCTAATAGAACTTAGGATTCTTGGTTTGCCCCAGTGTAACGCAGGCCATAGTGATAGCTCTGGCTTTTAGCTCGGTAGCTTGCTGTCTCATGCCGGACGACCCTGACTTGAGTCTCGGGCGTAACAGAAAAACAGGCGGGTTACAGTAGTGCTGTGAAAACATTCCTCCCCGACAACCTCAAGAGCAGTGCTGGCTATCAGATCGATAGCTTGGGCTCTTAGCTCGGTAGCTAACATGTTTGCCTCTCATGCCGGCAGACCCAGGTACAGAAAAAGCAGGGACCTAACCAGGTGGAGTACACCAATATGTGAGCAAACGGTCCTGGATGACCACGCCAACTTTGACTTCTTAAGCCAGTTTATGCAGCAATCAGATGTTCCACCAATGTTTAGTATAATTTATCTCATAGAACATCTCCTTAGGTCAGACCTGGGCAAATTAAGGCCCGGGGGCCACATGCGGCCCGTTAGGCTTTTCAATCTGGCCCGCCGGACATTCCCAAATAATTGTTTTCGATCTTTAAGGTGGAAACTGTAGCTGCCATTATGATGTGCAGTGATGTTTTCAAATTTACGTAAGTCTTGAACTATACAATATTTCAATGGTTGGAATCTGCTGTTTTGCATGATATACTAGTTACTATGGTAATCTAAGTCACAGCAGCTCAGACGAGGCGACCAAGCAGTGTGGGTGTGGAACGTTTCCACAGAGTGTTTCCAGAGCGGCCAGCCTGAAATGCTGGGGTTTTTTTCCTTTCGTTTTTTCGCGTTTATATTTAGCTGTGTTTGTTGCATTTTTGTTGCGTTTCGCTTGATTGTAAAATATGTCGATCGAGAGGGGGTTCATACGTTGTCAATATTCAGTGTTTTATCGTTCATAGTTCATATCGTAAATCCCACATTCGTTATTGCCATGTACATTCTGGGTGTCTCATTCCGTAAAAAAGCTTTAAATTACATTCCGTTTTTGAAGGCGGTCCATCATAACGTTTTTAGCATTCAATCAGACATTATTGTGAGGTTTTGTATGAGTGTTCCTAAAAATCAGATATACCGGCCCCCAGGCATATTTTTTTCTCTAAATTTGGCCCCCAAGTCAAAATAATTGCCCAGGCCTGCCTTAGGTGGACCAAGGAACACAAAGACTGGATTAAATTGTCTACATTGACACACCTTAGGCTCTGTAACAAATATTAGATTATAAGATTTGTGTCGGGCAACTCCAGCCTCCGACAATAACCCCAAGTGGTCATGGGAGACCTGTAATGTTTTCAATCGGACGTCCGTGTGTGTGTGTGTGTGTGTGTGTGTGTTAGATGAACTGTTAATTAGAGGGGCTATGATGACCCCCCCCCCCCCCTGTAATTAGTGGATACCTGAGTGTCACATTACCACCACCAGGAAGAGACTCACATCCTGAGGAAGCAAAGAAACGTCTTATCATTTTAAGTCGCACAACTCAGAGAGGCTGACGAGTCAGTGACCTGGAACAAGACCGAGTCTTCCTCTTCCCTAAAGGGGGAGGAGCCTGGAGTAAAAATGTCCCGTGTTGTCACTTTGCTCCTTTATCACCGCTGTAAAGCTCGCTCTCTGACACCTGAAGAGAGACCACAAGCTGACAGCTCGGGATTTTGGCTCGTTCTCTCGACTCTCAATCCGGGTACTCGGGTTCGAGCCACGGGCAGGCCCAGGCGGGCAACACCAGCACGAGGCCGCCAGCTGTCACGCGGACGTCACCCAACCGCCATTTTATCGCTCCTCCCTTCACACAGAGGTCCCGCTGCACATGTGACGACCACAGTGTGTGTTTGGCCCAGTGGGCGCACACACATGTGCCTCGCCCTGTTCCTCCAGTCTGTAATTAGCTCCAAAATAGCGTCCAGTTAAAAGATGAAAAGCAGCTGCCACACAAGACAAGGTGCGGTCGTCACGGAAACGCAAACACTGATGATGTGCGATGACAGCAGGTGACCTCTGACCTTGCTCACCTAAAGCCTGGTGTAAGCGTGTGTGCGTGTGTCTCACCTGGGCATTCAGCGTTCTTCCCCGGGCCGCAGTCGGCGGATGAGCCTCCCCCACGGGGGTTGCTGCTTTGGGCTGCAGGAAGGAGCATCAACAGGAGCAGGCAGGAGGAGGAAGCCAGGGGAGCCATGGTGGAGGAGGAGGAGGGTGATGGAGGTGAGAAGTGGGGGTAGAATGGAGCAGATGACGTCAGACGAGGAGGAAAAAAGACAAGTACGAGGAAGAGGTTTTGTCAGACAAAACAAAACAAAATGATGAGCAGGGCAGCCAAGATGTCCGCGGGCCTTCAGTGCTTCATGGCTGAGAAGGATGAGCACAAAGCGGACACGCAACAAAGCGCAGCAGCGACCCCCCACGCCTCCGACGCCCCCCCTAAAAACAGCCCCTCACCGCCCCGGACTCTGCCTCCATCCCCCAGCCGCGCTGCCTCGCACTCAAGCCGGCGCGGAGAAAGCGCGGAGTGCCGCGGGCAGCAAAAAAGATCCAGCGAGCGCTTCTCAGCGACGACCAGCCAGCGTGGAAGCCGAAGCCGAGCGAGGGGTGAGCCGGGTAGGATGCCAGAGACGCTCGGTTGGGACCGGGACGTTTTTTTTTTTTTGTCCTCCTCCTCTTCTTCTTCAACCAGTCTCATCAACAAAGGCCCGGGTCACGTGACCGGTGGCAGACCCCTCCCATTATTCCCAGAGAGCGAGCGCGTAATGACGTCATTACGTCGCCTCTCCAGGTGGTCCCCTGGAGGCGTCACACAACACACGAGTGCACGACCATAAACAATCATAATACATTTGGTGTATATTTACTCCAGACAGTATTTTGATATTATAGATCTGTATAAACTTGATCAAAATACAAGTACAATACTAAGTACTAATACAACTCGTCAAAGAGCCACATAGGCAAGCCCGTTTCTGCTGTTTACAAAAAAAAGACCCCAAATGTAAGACATGATTTTTAAATAAAAAGTCGAAATTATGAGATAAAAATTCAAATGACTTTTTAATCTTATAATTTTGATTTTCTTGTGTCATAATTATGACTTTTTCCCCTCATAATTTCGATTTTTTTTTTTCATCTCATAATTATGACTTTTTATTACATTTTGACTTCATATCATCATTTTGATGTCATACTTATGACTTAAAATTGGGGTATTTTATGTGTGTGTGGTAGAAATGACCTTCCATACAAAACCCCCGAAATAAATGAATTGAATAAGTACCAAGTATTTCCCAGATGTCATATCAATCATATCAGCAGAGGGCGCTCGCTCACTGCACTTCATTATCTGTCACTTGAATACCATCATCTTTCATCAATAATGTCTATTGACTGTAAATAATGTCTTTTGTTTTATATTCCAACACTTTGTAGGTTGCTTTCAACTTTGATCTTCTAAATTGTCAGCCATCATGCACATTTAAGTGTTGTGGGAAAAAGGCTGGATTTTTTTGTGTTTGGTTTTAAAGCGGCAAACTTCATTGATCGCAAGGATTTTCTTCTGTTTCTTTTCACACAACAAACATCGTCTCTCGCTAAGTGGACGCCTGCAGGCATTTAGCCCTCTAATTAGAAATATCGATCCAAAACACCATTTCTTAATCCCCAACATGTCTTATTGTTGTTAAGTCTTACTCTTAGTAAGCCATCAGGACTCATTAGTCAACTCCCTCATTCTTCACCTCCTCCTTTATTTGGAATACATTCCAGCCAGGTCCTATGCACGCTCAAGTGATTTATCCATAATATATGATTTTTGTTAGAAAAGTGCATTCATGATTAAATGATGAAGTAAACAATGCATCTTTCATTTGATGCCATTTTTTTCATGGAATGTTCAAGTGCAGACACACTAAGGAATAGAGTGCTTGTTTTCAACATGGTGGTCAAAGGTCAACTTCCTGGCGTGTTTTTTGGTTGGCTTTCTTTACTGTCGACTCGAATTTGACACAAATCGGCTTGGAACGCCATTAAATATGTCTTTTTTGTTGTTGTTTTTTGCAAAAAAGACAAAATAAGTGTGTGGTAAATCAAAAGTCGAGCAATGTTCTGAATTATAAATAGACACAAAAAGTGCCCCGTTTGCATTAGCATTCAAAAACTGGGAGCAGAAAGTGTTTTTTCGAGACATTTTTTGTGCAATATCTTTAAAGGGGTGGTTTGCAACGTGTTGTAAGCATTATATGTATCGTTTGTTGCTCATTTTTTGTTTTTTGTTGTGTTTTGACTTTTGTAGCTGTATATAGGAACGGCGCAGCGAAAGTGGCAGCTGGTTGCATCAGCTCTGTGCTCTTTTATGTATTTTTATGTCTGTTGTGTTCTTTAATGTTTCCCTTTTTGTGTTTTTGCCTTTTATTTTTTGTGGACTTTGTGAATCAGCACTGCAACCACATAATTTCTGCAATGTGGGATGAGTAAAGTCTATCCTATTCTACAGCTTTCAGTACGTAACTATGCCTGTACGTAACAACTCGGTTTTAGCCATTTGGATAGCTAACGTTAGCTAGTCTATCGTAACAACAACAAGACTGCAAATTGTTTGTTGCTTTTTTCGGGACTGCTTTTGTGTACGTGTACATGTGTGGCGAGTCAGCAGTGAGTGACAACCCTGAACGCCAAACCATTCCTCAGACCCACGAGCATTTTTTATTCACTGTAATTAGTCATTGTGAAAAATATAGACCTTTAAAAAATTATTAATAATAGTACTAATTGTAATGTATTTTATTATTTTTATAGTATGTTCATAACAGGAGTGTCCAAACTTTTCCCAGCAAGGGCCACATTCAGTAAAATCGAAGAATGAAAGATGCTCAAAGGAAATCAATGTCAATATATGCTAAGCTAGCTGAACAAAACATCCAAGTAGGTGACAAAGGAAATTAGTGTTAACCATGCGGTTAATCACAAAAAAAAAGTGCAATAATGAGGTATATACACAGATTAATCACACAATTTATTTTGCTCCTTCACATTCAATTCTACAATAAAATTGCTTTTGCGACCAAATATTGGGGTCTGTTTTAAATTTTAAAAAATTAAGCGGAAGTAGATGGATGGATGTATGGTTTTTTTTTTAAGTAATTGAAATCATGCAAGTGAGTTATACTACTAGTAATTCTTCTGATTAATCATGATTAATACAAACTCAAAAGTGTGATTAATCTGATTTAAAACATTTATTATTTGACAGAATTACTAATAAC